>NC_056620.1:928682-1048569 GCF_018340385.1 Cyprinus carpio
AAAGATCTGGACTGCAGGCAGGTCAATCCAGCACTGGACTCTTGCTGTTGTTATAGCTGCAGTATGTGGTTTTGCATTCCTCTGCTGAAATACACAAGGCCTTCCCTGAAACAGACGTCGTCTGGAGAGGAGCATATGTTGCTCAAACCTTTATCTACCTTTCAGCATTCATAGTTCCTCCAGAACATGCCAGCTGCCCACACCGTATGCACTTATGCACCCCATACCATCAGAACTGAGCGCTGATGACACGCTGGAAGGTCTCGCTCCTCTTCAGCGCAGAGGACACGGTGTCTCTGATATACAACAAGAATGTCAAAGTTGGACTCGTCCGACCAGAGAACACTTTCCACTTTGAAACAGTCCACTTTAATGAGTCTTGGCCCACAGGACACGGCAGCGCTTCTGGACCTTGTTCACATAGAGCTTTAGTTCTGCAGATGCACGGTGGATTGTGTTCACTGACAGTGGTTTCTGGAAGTATTCCTGGGCTCCTTCAGTAATGTCAATGACAGAATCATTTATTTATAATTTCCTGCTTTTTCCGCCCTTTGTTGCCCCCGAGCCAACCTTTCTGAGACCTGGAGCAGGCATCAAATTTGAAATGAGCTCATTTAGTGGATAAAACTGTATAATTCCTCATTTTAAACATTTGTTCTGTTCTCTATGTTCTATTGTGAATAAAATATTGGCTCATGTGACTTGAAAGTCTTTTAGTTTTCATTTTATCCAAATTTAAAAAAACGTAAATACGTAAATACAGAACGTAATGAAATTGTGTGACAACATTGCTTCAAATTAGTTTCAAAGGCATTTTGCATAATAAGCAGTTTTTTATACAAAAATACTAGGCAGCATCAGGGTTCGCAAAACCGCTGGCCTGGCGTCGCGGGGATATAGTGTTCTCCAGTCGGGCTCCACGATGCATCAGCACTCTCCCCGACGGGCTCAGATCTCCCGCGGGTCCTAAAAAAACCCTAAAGTGAGTCCTATCAAACAACCATAATGCCATAAAACGCTTTAAATACGTTAAATTGTATAAGAAATGTCTTAATTATAATTTCAAGAGGTCTTACAGTAGGGGACAGAAAGACAAGAGTCGCCATACGGCTGGATTAAACTTCAAAAGGCAACGATGTCATTGAATAAATCAATAAATTTCAAGTCAAAACACGGCGCGGAGGTCTTTATTTGACTGTATCTGAAGGGAACCGACTGTCCTCAGAAACGTGTCGGTGCCATTTTTATTTTCACCTATAATTCCTGATAAAGCGGCGTTTATGAGCTGCTCTGTGTACAGCTGTTACCGTGGAAACAGCAATATTTCAGCGCTCCTCGAGGCAGAGAACAGGTTTGCATCTCCAACAAGCCTTTCTTGCTGTTTGTGGTCAGATCAATGCAAATATCAGCTCATGCTTTTACACAGCAAACACAGAGTTGTGAGTGAGAAAGAAGTTAACGTGCCTTCTAAAAATGTAAACAATTAAGACAATGATATTTATATGTTTTAAACAGACAATATATGCTTGATTTATCCCTTTTCATTCAAATGGTCTAAAGGCTGAAATCCTCTTGTATAAGATTTTTGTTTTTGTGAACACCTGCATCTGAACTGTAAATCATGTAATTTTATGGCTCGATACGTTACCACAGACATTCTCCAACACAAACTAAAATGGGTCATAAATTGCTTTACATTTATTTTAAAAAAATTCTGCAGATTCCCTGTAAATAGTGAAATAAAATGTCTTTGTTCATATTTGTTGACATCTGTTTATTAAAAATATTTTTGATTGACATTTAAACTCCTATCTGATTTTCTGTATTTTTATTTTGGCTAGTTAAAGGGCTCCCAGGGATTTTTACATTTTGTGAGCCCTGAGTATACAGTGTGTAATGCATATTATGCTCTGCAGATTAGTAAATATACAGCCAACGTATCTGAAGACATTGGATTAAAACAAGAAATGAAATCAGGAACTACTAGAGGTCGAGAAGTTCCTGTGTCACAGTCCAGCCCTGAGTTTTGGCCACAGTCTGCAAACAGTGCAATCTGACTAAAGACAGGCATGAAATATGAACTGAGCCGTTCTTTGTTAACTGAGAAGGTCCAAAAGCTTCTTCATCATCAGCTCAGATGAGCTGAAGACAGATGAATGAGATCAGTCTGTGAACACAGCAGATGAGGTAATCGAGAGAAACACGCAGCTGGACGAATCTACTACACGTCTAGTGCTGTGTACACAGTATAACAAAATCACACCAAAAACACACACACACAAACGTCTCGTATAGAGAGACCTAGTAAAGAGTAATCCAGCACACACACACACACACACACACAGAGAGAGAGACACACATCAATAATACTGTGAACAAACCAAAACAGCATCAACAAACACTACAAGCTCATCCCTGGACGTGTCAGGCTACACAGTATAACAGCGTCTGCACAGAGGACTGGCTCAGCCCTGGACGTGTCAGGCTCGTTTGGCTTTCACTTCAACAGCTACATGACACGCACGTGCTACTTTCCTTTTATCAGGAAACTGAGAGCGGAACATCTCCAGCTCTTCAATACTCTGACGAACCTGATCAAACAGAGTCCCAGAGCTTCTGTCCACACAAAGAAAGTCCAAAATAATTCTCAAACCTTTTCTTGAAATATCTTCTTTTGTGTTTTTGCTGAATAAAGAAAGTCCTGCATGTTTCTAACGAGGGTGAGTAAAAGGACAGAATTATTATTTCTGGCTGAACTCTCTTCACACTAACAGCCCACCATTTACTCCACGTCTGTCAAACATGAAGCTCTCGGTGCGTCCACATCGAGTCCAGACCAATAACAGGAGACTCCCTGTGTGTGTGTGTGTGTGTGTGTGTGTGTGTGTGTGTGTGTGTGTGTGTGTGAAGGTGTGTGTGATGTCTCAGTGGCTGCTGTCACAGAGAGGAGAGAGTAGTGTGTGTCACAGAGAGAGCAAAAGAGTGTGTGACATGGAGAAGTCTGAATGAAACTAGAGATAATGATATAGAGAGAGATTCACATGTGTGTGTGGTGATCACAGCCAATGATAGAGAAATACAGAGAGAGAGAGTGATTTCTCACTCACTGTGTGTTTGTGTGTTCTTGTGGCTACTCTGTGTGTTTCTGTGTCTTTGTGTCAGAGAAAGAGATACGACGACAGATTCTCAACAACCAAACAAACTAACAATTACAATCATTCACATAAAAAGAAAAAAAACAACAGATAAACAAATACCAATACAGAGAAAAATAAAAACCACTAAAGATGGAGAAGTCCCAATGAATGAAACTATTAGATAATTCATATCATTAGAAAAACAGATCACATGTTTGATCAGGGTTAGAGCCCAACACAGCAGTGCATTGGCCCTCCAGGGTAAGAGAGAGGAACACGAGATTTACGGCAATGGTTCATCACTCAGATCAAGGCAAAATATTACAATGAAAGAGAATGGGCAACTTAAGACCTGGTGCAAGTTCACTGATAGGATTCAGAAGCAGCAAACAGATGCAAAGTGCAAGAAAGAAAAAGGTGTCAGTCAATGAGTGATCTTCAGAGAGGAACATCTCACCGAAGCCTGAGCTCTGAAACATGAAGGTCATGAACCCATGAAGTGGGTCTCTCTGAATGAAGCGTCTAACGGTAACAGAGAGGAATGAGGCACTTACTTCCCCCTCCAGGAGTGTTTGGTTGTGTAGAAACAGGCCAGGTCTTTGTTGTCTTTGAGGACGTTCATCTTCAGGCAGGGCCTGTGAAAACAGAAGAAGAGGGTCACGGTCTGGAGCTCAAACAACAGCACGGTATACAACACAATCTGTCACAGGGAAACATGGAAATACACTGAGCAGCTTATATACCACAACAACAGGACAGATTGTACACTTGACTCAAATCGCTCACAAATCACGTTAGAAGTGAGTATCTTTAAATGTTACGGGGATAATTCACCCAAAACTGTGAATTCTGGCATCCTCATGTCCTTCTAAAGCCATAAGACCTCGATTCATTCAGATCTGGAGAAATGCAGCACTGCATCAGTGTCTCAGCAATGGATGCTCAGCAGTGAATGGGTGCCGTCAGAATGAGAGTCCAAACAGCTGTTCAAGCAATATTACAGCTTTGGACTTTTTGTATTTGAGCTGGAAGCAATGGATTGAAATTAAAAGCGTCTTAATGCTGGATGTGTTTCATCTTTTGTCTTCTCCAGATGTTAACTGATGGACTGGAGTGCTGTGGATTACTTGTGGATTATTGTGATGTTTTTATCAGCTGTTTGGACTCTCATTCTGACGGCACCCATTCACTTCAGAGCATCCATTGCTGAGACACTGATGCAGTGCTACATTTCTACAAACCTGATGAAGAAACAAACTCATCCTGATCTGAGAATTCACAATAGCTGATAGCAGGCTAACTAATGGCAGCAAAACGTGCTTACAGTTACAGTAATACAGTTATTGAAGACAGTAAACAGTCACTAATACAACGAGATTTCCTCTTTTTCTCCTGTTGTCTGATTAGCATTAATGACACAGACAGCAGCAGGTTTATTTACTGTCGAACCCTGGATGATCCTGCCACAGCGCAAACTCCCAACGCTTCCTAAACCATCAGCAAACACACTCGCCACGGGACGCACAGATCACACACCTCACCTTGATTTAGAGCCAGCCAGAGCCATGGGAGTGAAGCATTATGGGTAATACTCACAGATGCAAAATCAATGCGTTTACGAGTTTAGATAATGGAAATGACTTTGTGCCAACCATAAAAGCAGCTTATAAATTGTTTCACTCACAATTAAATATAATACAAAGAACATTTTATATTGTATTCAGAGAATAGTTGGGAGAGCAAAAGGTAAATGCAGAGAGAGCTGAGAGGAGTCAGATCATGAATGTGTCTGTCAGCAGAAACCCCGACTCCTTCCTTCCTTCCTTCCAGTCTCCTGCATTACAGCGGCTCAGAAAGACTGAGATCATCCCTCACACTTCTGACGCTCTTAACCCTGGGTCATATTTAACCTGGGGTTATGTCATCCTGCTTCATGTTTAACATGGTTATTAGCCGGGTTTGGAGACGTTACACTGGCAAACACTGAGATAAGTCTACAACATGCATTTTAATAAAACTGACTGGAGAAGTATAATATCTGAAGAGAATGTGAGCAGTTTTAACAACTGCTTTTCCCTCTTTGAAAACGTTGCCCTGTTAAGATCCTCTCAATATCTTAAAAATTATATCTTCAAATTCCATTGAGTGAAATATATGCAATCTATGATCTATTCTAGAAGACTGAGTGCACTTTATAAAATGACTGAAGTGCTAAAAAAGTGGTCAGAAAAATAAGACATTGAAGTAGAAGCCTTTGTTTTTTAAAATAAATTCAAGCAATAAACAATAAGGAGAAAAATAGGGCTTTCACAGGCAATCCTTATGAAAAAAAATTAACAACAATTCTCTAAGGCTTGATTATAAATGTGGTAAATAATCAAAGAGTGCTCCTCCGTGGATATTCTCCCTAATTCATGGAGAAAGTAAATTATAAATCGATGAAAGGAAGATGCAGTCATCTCAGTCTTTGAAACAACCAAAGCCAAACTCACTCATTAAAATAAATGAAATTCATAATAAACACCAAACCCAGACTCACTCAACAGATTTAACTGTTTAATAGTACAGTGTTGGGCAACAAAACCAATAACAGCTGAATAACAAATCCATTACGAAATAACACACAAACACAAACACACAGTGTTTTTGAAAGATTTTATGAATGCAAAGCTCCAATCTAATGCAGCAATAAAGCTTCTGATTAACCTGTAGCTGCTGTGAACACATGCTTTCAATAAAACATAATGACAGGCATGACATTCACACCAACATCACACAACTGATCACTGCAAGCTTGACATCACACTCTCTCACACACTCACACACACACACACACTCACAAACACACACACACTCACAGACTCACACACACTCACAGACTCACACACACTCACAGACTCACACACACTCACAGACTCACACACACTCAGACACACACTGACACACAGACTCAGACTCTCACACACACACACACTCAGACACACACACACACACACACACACACACACACACACACACACACACACACACACACACACACACACACACACACACACACATACACTCACACACACACACACACACACACACACACACACACACACACACACACACACACACACACACACACACACACACACAGACACACACACACACACAGACACACACACACACACACACAACACACTCACACACACACAGACTCACACACACACACAGAGACACACACAGACTCACACACACTCAGACTCAGACACACCACACACACTCAGACTCACAGACACACACTCAGACTCACAGACACACTCAGACTCAGACACACACACACGCACACACACACGCACACACACACACACACACTCACACACAGACTCACACAGACTCACGCACATACACACTCAGAACAACAAAAAACAAACACACACGCACACACAACTCAGACACACACACACACGCACACACACACACACACACTCACAGACTCACACACACACACACACACACACACACAGACACACACGCACACACACACACACATGCACACACACTCTAAACTCATCTCATATCTATACTGATATAAAGAACCATCTTTAATAAAAATGGGACTAATGCAACCCCAAAATAAATAGAAAAAAAAGTTGAAAAAAGTGGAAATAATAATAATAAATTAAATTCCAAATTAATTTATTAGAGATTTTTAATAAATTATTATTATTTATTAGAAGGCATTTTTTGTGTTAAACAATGAGAAAGAATAAAACTAAAATGCAATCTAAAACACAAAATAAAATAAAATAAACAAAATACTAAATAATTTCAATGCCTGATATGTAGCAAAAATGAAAGAAAAAATAAAGCAACAGCATAAATACTCTTGAGCGGTTCATCAGGAAGCGGCGTGTTTTAGTGCTGGTCTCCAGAGAGCAGTGTCCAGCGGGTGACCGTCACCTGACCGGGTCATGTGCTCAGTGCCCAAGCCCCACAACAACACACACAACCCAGATTACTACAAACTGATCTCAAACAGAACTAAATAATAATAATGATTACAAAACTGAAACACCAAGCTAAACCAAAACAAACACAAATAAAATCTCAAAAACTCTAATCTCAATAACAAGCCAACAAATAAAACAGACACCACACTAACAACTTCATAAACAGAGGAAAGGGCATTTTTAATTATATGCCAACCATGACATCAATTTGTGCTTTCGTCAAATATTTACAATGTAATATATATATATATATATATATATATGAAGTGTATAAAGGTCTTGTGACTGTGATGTAATACAGTACACACACTTGGGCAGCATGTGCTGAGAGATGATATTATACAGTACACCTACAGTTTCTGATGACAGACATTTAACTTTTAACTTTCTAATAATCTGGTCATTGTGACCCTCTGCTGTAACTGACCTCTTCCTGTTTGAGAGCATCATTTCACACGACAAACACTGAAACACTGCTCAGAACACATCACGAACACAAACACGACTCTAATAATAATAACCAGTTTACAGAAAGATCATCACTGCGATCACAGCACAGAGAAGCAGAGGAGGCTGCACAGGGATCTAATGTCTCGTGTCGTGAGGAGTTAAAGTGTTATGATTATTAAAGTGTTGTGATTATTGAGGTCTCGTGAGGTATTGAAGTGTTGTGATTATTGAGGTCTCGTGAGGTATTAAAGTGTTGTGATTATTGAGGTCTCGTGAGGTGTTTAAGTGTTGTCCTCATTGACGTCTAATTATCTGTCCCGCGGTGGCGGTGAAGTCTCTGTCCGGCGGCGCTGGCCTCACCTCACAGACGGAGCTCGACGCCGTGTTTTACCGGGATCTGTGCTGTCAGAAGCGGCTCGGTTGCGTGCCTCGGCCCGCCGGCCTCCGTTACGCGCGGTGCTGCAGCTCAGTGATCCAGAAACGAACCAAACCGAACCGAAAGCGCTTCACTCAATCAGAGCACTCAGGACGCCGCCATCTTCCCTCTGCCTCCAGCGGGGCTCTGCGCATGCGCACTGCGTGAGTCTCACGCGTCTGTCAGCTGACCGCTCAGACCGGAAGTGCAGCGAACAGCCGAGGGTTCATTTATTCTCTAATGTCGCTGTTCTTCTCTCTTTCTGGCATGGGATGTCACATTTAAATCAGCCCTAAATCTATCAACAGATTAGACTACTTCACACGTTTCAAAAAGAAAAAAACCTGACTTGAAATAACTAAATGTGTATTGTTATTATTATTATTCTATTGATGTTATTTGTAGGCATCTAGCCAGAACAAAGTTTTCTTTGATGAAGGGGGGGGGGGGTACTTCGCAGGGGCGTAGCCAGAGCTTTATCCTCCTGAGAACAAACACAAAAAGAAAGAAAGAAAGAAAAAAAAAACACTATTTTTTTCTCATTCTTTTTGATATTTTAGTCATATGTTATGCTTTGTTCTCTCATAAGATTTCTGAACTGTTCTTTTTGATATTTTAGTCATATGTTATGCTTTGTTCTCTGAGGACACCAGGGGGCTGTTTAATAAAAGACTCTTAGAAAACCTGACTTGAAATAACTAACAAATCACTCGTGACTGAAGCGGTTTCTGTACAGCTGAAGTCCACGCACTGTCACTAACTCGATCCAGGTTCAGAGAGTTCAGGATCATTTGATGTGCAGTTTATTCTTGAGCAGCCCTTAATCTCGATCCTGGATCAAATCGATTCAACATGACATGTCTTAATGCATTCGAGACACTGTGTCTTCCTCAGAGCATGACTGACACGTCACAGGTGTGTTTTTGATCTGTAAATGTTAGAAAGTCATGCAGATAGATCTATTCTGCTGTCAGGAGTGAACGAGCGCTGCGGCGCGCATGCGCACTAAACAGATGACGCTCAGAATAAAAGCGCAATCATTCTGAATAAAATATGCATTCTGCTCAAATATTTGTTGTTGTACATTAAATGTGGCACGTGTAGAATTTTAATCCTACATAAGTGTATTTTTATGATAGCAGTAGCTGTAATCAAATGTAAGCTGCTAATACAGCCCTAATTACGAGCTCTAATGAGTTCATGTGTGCTCCTCTCATCAGTTAAAATATAGTCTGTTTTATATTTATTTTCATTTTTAATTTAGTGATTTTAACTTTAACTTTAGTGTTTTTAATGCTTTAAAGAGCAATTTTATATTGTAATGTTTAGATGTTCTACTAATAATAAAGTGCAGCGGTCATAAACCCGAGAGAAAGGCCAGAAACTGCTGATCCTCTGAATGCACAGGTAGAAGCAGGTTCAAATGTTTCAAATATCTTAAAACAAAGTCATTACATCTTGGGCACAATACATTAAATACAGTCGGGTTTAGCCTGTATTTTGATTTAAGTTGCATTTTTTGTATACTTTTATTTTTGGACTGATAACGTCAAATAACTGTATGTGAGAGAGTCGATGTGTTTCTGTTGGTCAGTGTTAGAGCTTAGCCTGACCGTTAGCCCGCTCCTGACCAGGGCTAGTGTACCAGCACAAGATACCACAGTCACTGAGCTTCAGCTACCTCATTCTGCTTTATGAAACCAAATCAAGTGAAAATAAGTCAGACTAACTGAAATGAGCCTGGCTTATTTGGTAAACTTGATTTATGAAACATCAATAGACATGAAAGGCAAAAACAATGGGATTTTTATTTATTTATTTTTGTTGCTGTTTATAAAAAATATAACAAAATGATTTGATATATTTAAGGATGATTCTCAAAAATTTAATAAAAAATATCAACAAAATTATAAAATATATAACAAAATGATCATATTAAATAAAATTTTGCAAAACACATTAAATAAAATATTTCATATATATTCCATAAACTGGTTTTCCTGTTAAACACAATGTACACTGTATCTAATTTGCATATTAAAGTACTGTTTGGAAAGCATATTAAAGCATATATTTCCTACTCAAATGTTTTGTCTCCCAAAATGCATAGTAAACATGCTTTTAGTCCTAGTGCCCTCAACAGTAGACATGTATGAAATGATGTCCTGTTTCATAACAAGAAGTAATACAATTAAAAATAATTCAGATTTAAATTATAAGAACAAAATTATATTATTTCCATTATATTTCCATTATTCCATTGTACAATGTTATCACTAAATTAAAGTCAGACCTCCCCCCCCCATGATTGTAAAGCGCTTTGGGTGTACACCAACACAGGGAAATGCCAAAGGACTGCATATAAACTACTAAACAGGTCCATTCAGAATCACTAAACACACCAAAATACACATGATTCAGCGATCTGAAGGAGGCTCGACGCCACAGTGAACAGCTCCTCCGTCAGAACAAGCTTCCGTTAGGAGAGGCACTGGACACCATGTAGCTACGCCCCTGTGTGCAAGCATTTGTTTCTGAAATTTAGTAAAAAAGAAAAAAAAACTGTTAAATTTGAATTTATGAATTCATTATATGTACAGTGCCCTCCACTAATATTGGCACCCTTAGTAAATATGAACAAAGGCAGCTGTGAAAATAAGTCTACATTGCTTATCCTTTTGATCTTTCATTCAAAAAAATTCACAAAAATGTTAACCTATCAGCAACTGAAAATAGGGGGGAAATCTCTTGATGAAATAAATGTTTTTCTCCAGTGAATGTTTGCCACAATTATTGGCACCCCTAGAAATTCTTATGAGTAAACTATCTCTAAAGTATATTCACATACATATGTAATTTTTTTAGCACACCAGGGTGATTATGAACATGAAATTGTTCCACAGGATTATAAATATGAGCAACACAAAGACCAAATTATCTTAATCATCCATCACAAAGAGTAACACCAAAGAATATATGTAGTTCTGATGTACAGAACAAGAGTGTTGAGCTTCGCTGTAAGAAAAGAGCCAAAGCATTGAAAATCATTTCCACCATCAGGGCAATAATTAAGAGGTTCCAATCAACTAAATCTGTCTGGAAGAGTGTGTCTATATCATCCTGATTTGAGCGGCCAAAGACTCACAGCTGGAGAACTGCAGAGAGTAGAGTCTTGGGGTGAGAAAGCCTGAAAGAGAAAATCAAACAGTCCCTACACCAGCACATGATGTTCGGGAGGGTTTCAAGAACAATCCTCCTCGCTTAGTACTAACACTAACAAAAAATAAAAAAAATTACTCCGTCTGACCAGGGTTAAACATACTGCTGGATCTTGAATGTTGTGGGCCTGTTTTTCTGCTGGAGGTCCTGGACGACAGATCTGTCTATCAGCAGATAAAAAATGTAAACCCGACTGCCTCTGTAAGAAATCTCATAATGGGTCATGGCTGGATCTTCCATCAGGACAATGATCCAAAACAAACATCAAAAATGTGTCGCTGAGCACAGAATGAAGCTTCTGCCATGCTGTCCCAGTCCTCTGATCTGAACCCTGTAGAGAATGAGTGAAGAGAAGAGAAGAGAAGAAGAAGAGAAGAGAAGGTTCTGGAGAGATGAAGAGAAGAGGAAGAGAAGAGAAAGATTCAGAAGAGAAGAGAAGAGAAGAGGCAAGACAGGAAACAGAAGAACTGTGATCTTGGGGAAGGACGTTGCAATAATGATGCCAACATGAACTTGTGAAAGAATTTAGTCCCAATGAGATCTTCCCCCCATATTCAGTTTCCAAACTCTTCAATGGTAGGTTAGAATTACAGGATTTTTTGAACACTCAAAGGATAAGCAGTGTTATCTTTCAAAAGGACGTTGCAATAATTGTGGCCACAATGAACTTGTGGAAGCACTTATTTCACAACTGAGTTTTAGGTAGTAACTATTCAGTTGCTTTACTTCAATGGTAAGTTAGAATTTTGTGAATGTTTTGAATGAACGATCAAAAGGATAAGCAATGTAGATTTTTTTTTTTTTAATGTCCTTATTTTGGTGAAATACTTCAACATCAAGACTCATAAATTGATGTAATATCGAAAAGAAATATATAAATATTAAATATTATATTTTGAACTGTCAGTACAAATTTTGCCAAACTGAGGTTCAGGAAACTTCCTGCATTTTGATCGCTCTGAATTAATCAATAATATAACCACAATTTGACTGAGTCTGTCTGTTCCTCTTCTCCTTTAGACAAGATAACGTCACTTGAGTTCTGTATTAGTAACATTTCAAGTATGTTCATATTACACACTGAAAATATAATGAAGTATGTTCATATTGCACACACTGATAGTATGATGTGTGTTTGAAGTGTGTATGCAGTGGCTCTGTTTGTCTCCTATAGCAGGCAAGTTTCCAAAAGATCAAAAGGACCCCTGTCCTAAAATGTATTTACATGTAAAAATAAAATAAAAAAAAATAATAAAAATTATGTGTAAAATATTATTTAGTTTCTATTACATCATTACACATTCTAAAATACTATAATACCATTACAACACATCAATAATTAACTTAACATCATAATTAGAGCTGTGTCAAATGATTAATCACGATTAATCACATCCAAAATACATTGTCAGACCATATTGGATATTTAAAATGTATATATATATATATATTTACATTATAAAATACACACACATGCATGTATATATTTAAGAAGAATATGTTATGTTTATATATTAAATATATTTATATATAATATAAAATATAAGAATATAAATATATAAATGTATATACATGTAAATATTTTCTAAATATATAATTTATGTTGTGTATTATATATACATAATAAATATACCCTGTACACATACATATATTATGTAAACAAAACTTTTATTTTGGATGTGATTAATCGTGATTAATCATTTGACAGCCCTAATTTTAATAAAATGTTACTTTTTTATGATTATTTTACTCAAATTGAGTTAGTTAGCTTATTCCTTTTAAATTGTCTTTGATTTAACATTTAAGTTCTCTTTGTGAGTCTTTGTTAGAACAAAAGGAAAAGCTCCGAAGCATCTGATGCAGGAGGAGATAAAGATGTAAAATGTAAAGATATTTGTGTTGATGCACTGGATTCACAGAAATGCGTAAAGATGAAGAATATTTTCACACAGTAATGGATGGGATTGGCCTTTCCTGAAACAGACAGAGTGGCTTTTAGTTCAGAAAGAGCCAGAGAAGCACAAGCATGTGTGTGTGAGATCAGAGGAGCCATAGCTCCAGATGAAAACCTTCAGAGACAGATGAAGGCATGCAGGAGAAAACAGCTTCTGCTTTGGGACTTCATTTGAGCTTCAGTCTGGAAGATGTCAAGGATGGCTTGGACGTGCTTTTTCTTGATGCGGCTGATGAAAATGCACTTTCGCTGATCTCTGTGATCTCTGAACCTGCGTCTCGGGGCACTGAAGCCCTGCAGCTCAGATAGTGCTGCTTCCCCAGTGATGACTGTGAGGAACACAGCAGGAGCGAGCGTGTCTGACGGGGAAACACTGAGTGCTGTAGGTCATGTGAAGGGAAAGTCTCGTGGAGGACTGGTTTCTTCTGCTGCACTTCTCTGAATAACACTGACGTTCACTGCACTGCTCCAGATAATTCACTCCAGCTTCACACAGCATTACTGACCTCCGGTGAAAGAGCGTGACTTTATCAGACACGAAAACCAAGACTTCTTAGATCACTGGTTCAGTGAAGAACACCAGCAGATCTTATTCTGGAGCTCTGTTTACATCAGTCGCTGGATGAAGCTGTTCTGATTCGACATTCATCTATCACAAATGTGGAAAATTATTGCTATAAACTGCTGGGAAAGACCTACTAAATTTGGTGGTTTTTTTCCTAATGCAGCGTTGAGGATTTTCCATTCATAATCAGAAGCAGATGATTGAGCTGATGTTACTCTTGTTTTCTCTGGTGAGATGGAGCTGGACATATGAAAGAGGCCACACAGATGACATTCATAAACATGTATGATGCTCGACTTTACTGAAGTGAGCAAACAAAATCTCTTTACATCTACATCTACTGGAACACAACTTTGTGTCATTGTCTGACTTATTATAGGCTTATTAATGTCAAAAACATGGGGTGGCCAGTGATGAAGATTGATTTATTTTTTATTTGTTTGTTGGCAGTGATTACTTTAGCTAAAAAGATTCAGATTCTTTTTATTGGTCAACGACCCTTTAGCAAAGCACATTTTTATTTGTTTTCACAATTAATTGATGGTTACTTTATTTTGGTTTTTGTACAGAGCCAATTCTCAGTGCATGCATTAAAACAGTATTAGCGCAAATAATTTGAAACAATATGCTTGAATATGAGTGTGACGGTTCCTCAACAACTGCTCAAATGTCAGATATCACACACACACACACACACACACACACACACACACACACACACTTCCTTTTAGTCGTGTCTCATATAGTTACTTATATTACACATTAATTCACTTCCACTACAAACATCTACTGTATATATTTGACTCTTTTGGTTAACTATGGCCTTTAAGCAGTGCATCTTCTCTCTCTTTCTGTATCTCTGATCAGTGAGAGGTGTGAGGATGGATTGTTTTCTTTTGTCAGTCTGTTTCCCAATAAACGTTTTGATTAATTAGCTTCAAACAGAGACTCAAAGGTGTGACCTGGACACCATTCATCATTCTAATAGGACTGTTATTACAAAATTCTTTCAGTTAACAGTGTGTCACGAGCTTCATCATTAAGATAACATCAGTCATGAATATAAGATAGAATTCACATTCATACAGCATAGAGATATAAGTATAAGGCCATTCATCACTAGGTCATGTTAGATCACCGGTTTGCTTGATACGAGTCTGTCCTTGACTGTTTACAGGTCTGAGGTTTCTCTCATCTGTGACTGTGCTGCTGATGAAGGAGCTGAGGAACTCACCTGGACTGCAGGTAGAGGGGGAACATCTGACCGTCTGAGTGCGCTGGACATGAAGACCGCTGTGGGACTGAACTGAAGGGTCACATTATGAAGCATCTGATCCGCAGCTCAGCATGTGCTGCCTGTTATAATGAAGTTACTGAGCCTCTACAGCCGGAGAAAGAGTGCTTCTAAACGCTTCTCCAGACCAGAAACAAAACCCACATTCACAACAGCCTGCGACTGAACCTCAAGCTCTGAGAACTTTCATTACGCTCACGTGGAGTCAGACCCGATCTTGTCACTGTCCCTTCTAAAAATACTAAAGCAAGACTCTGAGTTACAAAGTCATATGATCATTATTTGGTCTCGAACCCTGACCTCTCATTTTTTTTACAGTTCACAAAAAGCATGTTCTGGAACTACCTTCTCATAGTGTTAGGAAGGAGAAACAGAAAGAACAATACTTTGTACAGAACTTGTAAAATGGCTGCTTTTAAAACACCACTCATCAGTCTAAGATTTCTGTCTTAGACTTAAGAACTAGTTCTGCATTAATACTCTCATCTGTCCATGAAGAGATAGAGTGTGTGGGTTTCCCTCGCTGTGTTTGTGATCCTCTCTCGCCCTCTGCTGTCCAAACCTGCTCTCTGTGTGAGAAACCACAGAACACATGCATCTGTCTCCAGCAAGAGTTTGAGTTCATTCTTCATCTCATTCAGGCTTAATGAACACGATTCCTCTTTACTGTATGAAACACAATGAAAGAAGAGTAGTAATTTACTTTATTAGTTAATATGTGACTTCATGTCCTGATGAATTTTGTCTGAGATACCATGTAAGCAATGTTAACAAATAGAAATTCTGATCTTGAATGTCCTTTACTGCACAATCCTCCAGGTCTGGATGGAAGAGAGACGGATTGCTGTGTAGTTTTGCACACGTCTCTCAAACACAAACCAGGAAATGACTTTGCTGTTTCTGAGGGGGAGAAAGTGAAAGTGTCTCTCTGTCTCTCTCACACACAGACTCACACACGATGGCAGAAGGCAGTATTCCAGTGGCTCAGGATGAGTTCTCGTGTCCAGTGTGTCTGGATCTGCTGAAGGATCCGGTGACCACTGCCTGTGGACACAGTTACTGTAAGATCTGTCTCACAGACTGCTGGGATCAGGAGGATCAGAAGGGAGTCTACAGCTGCCCTCAGTGCAGACAGGCCTTCAGTCCCAGGCCTGCTTTAGCTACCCATGTCCTGCTGGCAGAAATGCTGGAGAAACTGAAGAAGACCAGACTCCAAACCGCTGTCAGTGACGCTGGATCTGGAGACGTGGAGTGTGACGTCTGTACTGGGAAGAAACTCAAAGCTGTCAAGTCCTGTCTGGTGTGTCTGAACTCTTACTGTCAGAATCACCTCGAGCAACATGAGAGTTTCTTCAGAAGCAAGAAACACAAACTGACCGAAGCCACTGGACGACTGCAGGAGATGATCTGCACAAAACATGAAGAACCGCTGAAGCTCTACTGCAGAACTGACCAGAGCTGCATCTGTTATCCGTGTGTGATGGATGAACACAAGAACCATGAAACTGTGACGGCAGAAGAGGAGAGGGCCGAGAAACAGGTATGAGCTCAATCACATTGCACATCAGAATATGACTGACGGGGCAGTGTTTTTATCAGTCTGCTGCCTGTGAGTAAATCACTCATATAGACAACCATGAACAAAAGACCTCCTAAAAAATAACACAAAAAAACACAGAAAAAATGCTATTTAAACTAAACAAAATTAAGACACAAAAACTGATAAATCACACTAACCATAGAAAAAAGACTACAAAATGCTAAAAATATTGTTTACACTTACCATAGAATAATGTCTATATATTGCTAACAATAATTAATAATTTCCTCATACTATCTGCAACTTGTATGATAATTATGATGATGATTATTATTATAATCATATTTCTTTTTTATTTAACTCTAAACCCCAAATTTAGAGGAGATAAGAAATGTAAACAAATGTATTTCTCCTATGTACACACATATATACATACATATATCTTTTACATTAGGTTTCTGTTTGTGTTTAAAGGGCTTTTTGTTTGCATTTCCTTGTTTTCCAGTTTTATTCCTGTTTCCTTTGTTCTAGTTTACAGTTTGTTGTTATAGTTACATATTACAACCACCTTTCATTTTATTTGGATCTTCTTTGTTTTGTTTGTGAATAAAAGTAAACAGCTGCCTTACATTTTATTACTGGTTTGTATAATATTGCTGATGTGTTTATGAATTTTGACAGAGGATTCTGAAAGAGACACAAGTGAAATATCAGGAGAGAATCCAGCAGAGAGAGAAAGAGCTGGAGGAGCTGAGAGCAGCTGTGGAGTCTCATAAGGTGAGTTTGTGCAGAAGAACAGCAGCTGATAGACAGAAGAGCCTATCATCTTCACTCACTGTACTGTGTGTCCTAACAGCGCTCTGCACAGACAGCAGTGAAGGACAGTGAGAGGATTACTGAGCTCATCCGCTCCATTAAGAGACGCCACTCAGAGCTGATACGACTGATCAGAGATCAGGAAAAGACTGCAGTGAGTCGAGCTGAAGAACGACTGGAGCAACTGGAGCAGGAGATCAATGATCTGAGGAGGAGAGACACTGAGCTGGAGCAGCTTTCACACACACAGCATCACATCCAGTTCCTGCAGGTAACACAGATCCTTACACACAGACTGGAGCTTCAGCGTGTCCGGAAAACTTTCATTTCTTTTTATGTGCCTGTTTGAGAACTTTTTTTATTTATTTTTTTTGATAAATTTAAAAAAAACTTTCATGCCCCCATAAAAGTTTGTTATATAAATATCTGAACATGCAATATGCCAAAAGAAAGAACAGAGCCTTTTCTTAAAAAAATAAAAATAAAAATGCTTTTTTAATCAACACTTGAATGTGGGTACATTTCATAAGAGTCGATCTACACCATAAGCAAATTAAAGTACTCGATAAAACAAATATAATACTCGATCGCTTCCATCAGCTGTGTATGGTACTGGAAATTACTGGAGTATTTCAATAATCAAAATATAAAAAAAAAAAAAAATTAGAGTGCATGATAGAACAAATCACACAAGATTCGAAATTTTTAAAAAAAAGAAGAAAAAAAATACTATCATCTGTTTCTAAAATCAAATAAATGTTTTTCTCCTGCAGAGTTTCCTCCGTCTCTCCTGAATCTGCAGAGCAGCCCATCACCATCAGCTCTCACCTCTCTTTCAGTCATGTGGAGAAATCTGTTTCTAAACTGAAAGAAAAACTGGAGAAATTCTGTAAAGAAGAGATTGAACAGATATCAGACAGAGGTAATGTGTCGTATCACACAGAAGAGACTGTTAAATACAGTATAGAAGAGATCATGTTTCACATGAGAATCACATTAATTATGTCTTTATGTTCACAGTAATGTACAGTGAAATTATTCCCCTCAAAGAACTGAAGACAAAACCACATCACCATCAACATAATAAAAACTAAAATTACTTCATGATTTTCAGTTTGAAAAACTATAAAGAGTTCAGTGTTATTAAAAAGACTGTAAACATATCAAACTAAAGATGTATGTAATTAACAGGGTCCTGGAATGAACATATGAAACACAATGAACACATATGAAAAGTATGTCTGTGTAAACTACATGAAATAAGTCTTGTTTATTTTATCTTCATCAGATTGCAGGTTTCTGACTCTGGATCCAAACACAGCATATAAACACCTCCGTCTGTCTGAAGAAGACAGAGCAGCTACTTACACTGACACAGATCAGCCGTATCCTGATCATCCAGACAGATTTGATTATTGGGATCAGGTGTTGTGTAGAGAGAGTGTGTGTGAACGCTGTTACTGGGAGATTGAGTGGAGTGGAGATAGAGGTGTGGAGATATCAGTGTCATATAAGAGCATCAGCAGGAAGGTACGGGGTAAAGAGTGTGAGTTTGGACGTAATGATCAGTCCTGGAGTTTGTTCTGCTCTCCCTCCAGTTACTCATTCTGGCACAATAACATAGTGACTGATCTCCCTGTGAAGTCCATCACCCCGAGAACAGAAGTGTATGATGATGATGAAGTGTATGATGATGATGATGATGATGTCAGGAGAGCAGAAGTGTATGATGATGATGAAGTGTATGATGATGATGATGATGATGTCAGGAGAACAGAAGTGTATGATGATGATGAAGTGTATGATGATGATGATGATGTCAGGAGAGCAGAAGTGTATGATGATGATGAAGTGTATGATGACGATGATGATGATGTCAGGAGAACAGAAGTGTATGATGATGATGAAGTGTATGATGATGATGATGATGATGTCAGGAGAGCAGAAGTGTATGATGATGATGAAGTGTATGATGATGATGATGATGATGTCAGGAGAACAGAAGTGTATGATGATGATGAAGTGTATGATGATGATGATGATGATGTCAGGAGAACAGATGTGTATGATGATGATGATGATGATGTCAGGGGAACAGAAATGTATGTTGATGATGATGATGATGTCAGGAGAACAGAAGTGTATGATGATGATGATGATGATGTCAGGAGAACAGAAGTGTGTGATGATGGTGATGTCAGGAGAGTAGTAGTGTATGATGGTGATGTCAGTAGAATAGGAGTGTTTGTGGATCACAGTGCAGGAACTCTGTCCTTCTACAGCGTCTCTGACACAATGAGCCTCATCCACACAGTCCAGACCACATTCACTCAGACACTCTATCCTGGGTTTTATGTTAGTTAAACTATCATAACTTAAAATCAGAGATATAAAACCAAATATAGAAACCTGACTAGAGTCACAAAAAACACAACTTGATTGGACCTCTAAACATCTGTGTGACTCAAGATCCCAAACATCTTAAAGGACTTTTGCACTATTCTTTCCCTACGGAGCCCTGCACGTCACCTGTAGGAGAAAAAAAATCAATCTGTGGCGATGGAAGCTTAAGTGTTCAGGTTTAATGGTGGCCTAATGGTTAGAGAATTTGACTCCTAACCCTAACAGTCATAATAGGCATATTTCCAGTATGCTCCTCAGACTTGCACAATATCATCAACTCACTCATCAGAATCTTCGTTAATCCACGGCAAGCTTCGACAGTTGGTTGAAACGGCTCATTTGGTTTGTAGTGGAAACTGGGTATAGACCTATGGAAAAGCAATTTTCTGATCAATTACCTACTGGACCAATTTCTATAGGGAACAGAGACTGTGAAGCAAATAAAAGAAATATTGATTTTGGTGATCTCATCATTAAAGTGGAAGAAAGCCAAAAAATAAAAAAACAAGAAACCTGGAATACCAGCAGAAAGACAAAGAAGAAACCTGGAATACCAGCAGAATATGAATTTCAAGTTGAGAACTGTAATAAAGCTGATGCGTAAACAGGAAACTTTGAATAAGAAAATAATGAAGCTTATAAGAGAGATGGCTGAATATAATAGGATTAATCTTCAGCTGCAAGCATTATGTGCTTTGTTTATTTAGATGGTGGAAAGAAAGGACCTTCTGCTACTATCTTCTTTTATTAAGATGCTATAAACAAAGTTTATTGTTCCCCACTTCTATAGGTATTAATCTTTGAGTTTTAAGTTGCTAATGTGTTTTGTTTATTTAGGCTGTGGAAAGGAAGGGGATGCATCCTACAATAAACTTGTGAGATGGAACCTCTACCTAGCTGTACTAATTTTACTATATCTGTATACAAGTGTGACTTCTGTGGTTGAGACAGTGTATACTTATAACTATGTTTTAGAGGTGTTATGGATATTTTTATATTAATATGAGCATTTACATGTGTTACTAATAGCCCCTGCAATTCTTCCAACTGAACTTTTGACACTCTGTAATAAGTGTGATAAAGGTCATGTACTCTGTTTGTGTATGAATATACGAGATTGCCAAATAAGAAGGGATGCAGGGAAGTTAATGCAAATTTTATGCAAGGCTATAAAAGACCATTAAGAGCTATTGTCTACTAATAAAGCGAAACCATTACAAATGGTGATGCGTTAAAACTTTATTAAAAGAAGAGTCTCTGAATAATTTATTTATGAGTAACATATTATTCTGGAACTGAATATTCCTTTGAACCTCAAGAAGGCTGAACTCAGCTGAGCAGTTTTGGATGCCAGGGAATATTCCAAGTCTTTTCGTCACATATCTGTTTCTCAGAGGTAAGCTGAGAATATGGAATGTGCATTAGACAGTATATGGATTTCCCTCAGGATAATAACATAACATGGCGTCCAACGTGTGGGGCTTCAATAGTAAGGAAAAAATTCAGGAATAATTATAGCACAAGAAGTGCTGGTCTAAAGTCCTTACACACCACAGCCACAGTGATAGTCCAGAGGGACTTAAGTGAACAGAGTGACAGTCCGGAGTGACTTGTGTGAATATAGTGATAGTCCAGAGGGACTTAAGTGAACAGAGTGACAGTCCGGAGTGACTTGTGTGAATATAGTGATAGTCCAGAGGGACTTAAGTGAACACAGTGACAGTCCAGAGCGACGTCAATATGCATGCACAGGCTTATGATAGACCTCAAGAAAAGATAATGAACTCAGGGGATGAGTGTTAGGGGAATAGAGACCCAATTCTGACATAATTCAAGGAGAATTTATGGGACAGATGGCAATGCTTTCCTTAGTTCCATGAGATTTAGGTTGAAAACTTGACTGGATTAATCCCACGCAGTGTAGATGTGGATCTGGTCCTTTACCATGGGGAGAAATCAGGATGGTTGGGATGCCTTAGATGAAACAGATATAGGAGAAGGATCCAAACAGGGAACCATAGCTCCTAGTTTCAGACCCCATAGAGAGGGGAATGAGTATGCTTCAGATCCTAGTGCTCCTCCAGCAGAAAACCCACGAAGCCCCGACAGAGAGGTCCCGTCAGGAGACAGAGAGCCACTTAGAATATACTTCGGTAGAGGAAAAAGTTTAATTATCCTCAAAGAAGGATATCTGGAACAGGAAGCCTGTGTTTTAGTTAACACTGCGAATAAAAATCTCCAGTACAGAGATGGAGTGGCAGGAGCCTTTAAAAGGCAAGCAGGGCAGAGATTTCAAGATAAGTCAGACAGACTAATCGAGCACAGCAAGAGACCCATACAAACGGGTGATATAATTCTGGAGAAAATTGGGGGACTGAATAGGAAACCCATGATCCATGCAATAGGGTATGAGAGAGGCACAAGAACCTCTCTTCAGGAGAAATTAACTGCAATGTTCACAATTGATACACTGGTTGATAAGATATGCCAGATGTGCAGAGATAATAAATACCGCACTGTAGCTATGCCAATTATATCAGGAGGCATTTTTGGATTCGATCAAGTTAAAATGGGGCTAGGCATCGTGAATGCACTATTAAGGAAAACAGATCAAGCCGACTGGTCAAAAGTGTGGATGATCTGTCATCCGGAAGATACAGTTGTAGGAAATATAGCTATGAGAGTGAATGCAGAAAGAGAGGCAGGAGAAGGGAGGTCTGGCCAGGAAGCTTATAGGGAGCAATCGATGCACACCAAAACTGAGTTTGAGGAAGATGATTCAGACCCCGAATGGCCAGAATTAAAACGGACCAGAACTTCGAGTCAGAAGATTAGGAAGAAGAAGATTCAGATTATGAAACTTTAGCAATGGAACGACCAGTAAGGAATGTGAGCCCAACCCCTGTCAGAACATTACAGGTGCCTAGGAGGCCTAGGAGGTATAGAGTAGATAATGGGGCCGATCTGAGTGTCATATATACAAGCCGTTGTGAAATTAGATGGCACATGGAGATTGGTAACTAATTATAAAGCATTAAATAAGGTTACAGTTCCCGATACAAGATATCTGATTAACTGTAGTGAGACTTGTGGAAATATAGGCAGAGATAAAAACTGGCTGTCAAAGACTGACTTAGTGAACGGGTTTTGGAGTATTCCCTTTGCGGAAGAAAGCCACGGAAAGACCGCTTTCACTTTCGGTGCGGATCAATATATTTATAATGTCCTTCCTCAAGGTTATCGAAATGTAGGAAATGTCTTTCAAAGTGTAATGCTCGATGTCCTAGCAGGAATACCAATTACTGTTTATATTGATGATATCCTGATGTGCACATCTAGCGAGTAAGAGCATTTGAAACTGATAACAGACCCTAGACAGAATCACAGCAGCAGGGCTGAAGCCGAGTCTAAAGAAAGTGGAAATCGGGAAACACGAAGTGGATTTCTTAAAATTCAAGATGGGGAAGGATACTAAAGCTCTTACAACAAGCACAAGCGCGAAGTTAGAGGAGAAGGAAAAGTCAGCCCCTCGTAAAAACAGACAGTTACAGTCGTTGCTGGGAACATTAAATTATATCAGAAAATTAGTTCCTAAGTACTCAAGGGAAGCAAAAGTGCTTTACCAGGGAACTAGAGAGGGAAAGTGGCAGTGGACCGAAAAAATTGAAAAAGCTAGATTAAAATTAATCCAAATGGATCTGCAAAGTGGAGAATTAGAGAGATGAGATGACCAAATCCCTCTGTCAGTGCATGTCACTGAGAAGGAGAATGAAGCTGTGTTGACACTTTCTAATTTGGGAGGTAGAGGCCCTATAGCTTTTCTTAGCCACCAGCAGGAACCTGCAATGAGGAAGTTCAGTGAGAACGGTGCTGACCGCGTCTTGGCTTCTGTGACAAAACGGCTGTTACAGTTAAAAGCGATAGTGAAAGAACAGCCAATAATATTTTTTTCTAGGGCAGGGGAAAAGTTGAATTAGGGCATAAAGATATAGTTCTGACTAGTGACTCTGAATATGTAGTAGACAGGGTTCAAAAAGAATTAGAGAAATGAGCCCCTTTCACACTGCACGTTGGACCCGGAAAATTGCCGGAACATTCCCGGGTCGCCTTCTGTGTGGACGAAATACGAACGTTATAGCGCGAGTCTTTTAGCGTGTTTTGAAGGCAGATCAACGTTCGCGACGAAACAAATATGTGCAAACTGTAACGAAGCAGAGATCAGTTAGTTCCTCACTAATCCGCGATGAAGCTGAGATCGTTCACCAGCTTCAGTGAAAGTTAACATGCCTAGCGTTTTCAACTCGTACATTACACGTCACACCCTTATATCACGTGTCTTCATGGGACCTTTACGGGTTGTGTGTGATTGCAAGCACATATTCCGGGTAATCACCTGGCAGTGTGAAAGGGGCAAAATCTAGCGACCCGGGAACAATTGCCGGGACACATTACCCGTGTATTTTCCGGAATCGCAGTGTGAAAGGGGCTATGGAGAGTGAATGGTTTTCACACTGCTCGAGTTAAACCAATGGCACACAAGGAGCAGTGGGAGAAAATAGATAGACTACTCCAGGAAGTAACCACGCATATTTATCATCAAGTATCACACATGAGACAAGCAAGAGAGGCAGCAAATGTGAATTGGGAAATAGATAGACTGATTGGCTGAATGAAGCTGCAGGAAGTAACAGAATTATTTCAGAAGATGCATGATGACTTGAATCATCCGAGTGTGAATATGATTCAAATGGAGCTTAGATTAAGGAATTTAAATATTCCTAACTGGCATACTCGATACAGAGAAATAAGGAAAGACTGTAGGATTTGAAGAAAATGTATGACCTCAAGAGGATGTAAGGACAGTGAGCTACTCGAAGCATATCAATCTCAGGAAGTTAGTACTGATTTTGCCAGACTGCTTCATCCCATGACTAAGCAGAAAAACTGCTATTTTTTAATAGATAATCACAGCAAGAAAAAAATGATATGGGCTATGAAATCTGCTCAGGAGGTGTCACGGTTGGTAAACCGTGATCTCTGGGTGTTGGCACTTTGTGGTGAAGTCTGTGTGTTTCGCGTCTGCACTGATTAGTTTGTGGGCGTCTCCGTTAATTGTCATCAGCAACAGCTGTCACTCATTACTCATTCCCTTTATATTGGCTTGTCTCACGTCTTGTGTTTGTGAGATTGTTGTTTCATGTTGCTTACCCTGTTTGTTTGGCTTCAGTGTTGTCTGCGTTGGATGTTCGTGTTTCCCGGAACCTCATCCACTCTACGCACTTCCACTCAGCCACAAATACTTACCTTCGGCTCTATTCCCCCTCAGTTCCTGTGCCATCCTCTCCTGCTGCCTTCTCATCGTCATCATCCGGATTCCTCACCACCTCACCACCATCTTGGATTTTTGTCTTCCCAGCATCATTGTCTTTTCCCTGTTTGTTTATTTATTTTCAATAAAGAACCATAATTCACTATTGTTTCCAGTGCTTCCTTCACCCAGCCGTCACAGGAGGAGAATGTAGTAAAGTGCTTGGCAGAGTGGATAAAATGGCGAGGAAAGATGGAAAGTTTGCGAGCTGACAGAGCTCATAATATATCTGGAAAATTACTTTAAAAATTTGCAAAGATAATAAGATAATATTAACGAAAAGCGTAGCCTATCATCCAGAATCTAACGGAATTGCGGAAAGAGCAATTAAATCTGTTAAGGAATGGTTTGCAAAAAACAAGGAACAAAGAGAATGGCACACGTTAATTGACGAATGTCTGTTGGATCTTAACAGGTGCAACAGAGTGGAGCCCGTGGAAAAGGAAATAAAAAGAAACTCGAAGTTTGATGTAGGAGACCAAGTTATTATAACAAGGAGACGAAAGGTAGGAACCTTTTCTGAAGGTCTGGGGACAGTTGATAAGGTTAAAGCAGTAACAGGATCAAATACGGTAGAATTAGAAAATTACGGAGTTCAGAGTAATAAAGATTTAATTAAAAAATAAGAAATGGAAACCATAGTTAAAGTAATAAATCACAGGGGTTTAATCCACGTGGAGCACAACAGACACGGATCGAGAGCATACTCATGGCTGGAAACAGATAGAACGCTTCCTTGGCTTTGACCAACGGGACAAATATTGAAAATTAAAATGGAACCAATGCGGAGCTGGAGAAACCGCTATTGGATTTTCCAGTACCACCTTGGTTGAGGTCAGTGAATTATTGATATCTGGATTGTGGATACTGGTACAAGGAATCAATAAAAATCTCTGGTGGCACTGTATCTTTAGTATTTTGCAAATTGCAAGAATATTGGTAATGGGAATCATTAGTAAAATAGTTCTATTATGTCATATGTATTGATCTCAGAAGGATGGAGCAACATAATAGGTTTTCCAGGAATAGTGGCGCTAGGAATGCCCAGCGCATGCAAATTTTGTATTGATATGACTGCAAAAACTATTGAAAAGGATCATTTTGTCTTATGGTGTGAAATTGCAATAACTATATGTACTGCAGTGTATCTTATGGGAGTGTTATTGATTAAACATGGCAAAGAAGCAAATCTATGGATAATAGTGGGCATAATAACTTTAAACTCTTTTATATTGGGATGCTTACTAAAAAATGAAGACATTATAATTTTAGGAATTATGATTTTAATGAGTAGATGGGACAAAATGAAAAAGAAAATAAAAGAATGTAAAGAATGCTGTGTGAGACTGGCAAATGTGAACTTAGCCGATTGACTCTCTGCCTAAATTTCAGATGGAGAGTGCAACAGGGGAATATAAAGGCATGGACCATAAGCATAAACAGACTTGTTATGGATGTGGAAGTTCAACAAGAAGATTATATTTTGAATTAGTAAATTGTCATCGTTATTGCTCAGAATGTATGAGTAAACCAAATTACAGTGTGAAAGATGCAGCTAACAGGGAGGTACCTATCTGGAGTCAAGTTCATAGTATGAGCTCCACAGACATAAGATATGACAGAGGAAATTAAAAAGAGAATGGATTTAGTGAACTGGAATTAGAGAAAGATCATCGGGTGGTCTAGGTAATACCATGGTGGATGAAGCCCTGTGTCCTCGGTCGACAGTATATGAAGCCAAACGAAGGACTAGGACGTTCACTAATAGTACTTCAGTTATTTGAGTTTCTGGGACAAGTAGTACAAGAAATTTGGAATGGTAAAGAATCAAAGACAGAAATGGTTATTGTCAGTACAAGGATTCATGGTTTGGCATTCATTAACGGCCTGTGGATTTTTTTACAAGGCTGCGCAGTGATGATTGAAGGAATCGAAGGAATAGCCAGAATGTCCTTAGGATAGTTTCATGAGTTGATCTGGGGTCAACCGGAGATCGTAGAAAGGATAAGGTTAAATTTTGTATTCTTGCGAGCCTGGGTGGAAAAGGATGGGAGAGTGATTGTCTTCACTATTGCGACCTATGCTCTCAATGTCAAATGCAGAAATGTTAATCCATGCTTTTATGACCTCAAGGTTAGATTATTGTAATGCTTTATTGGGTGGTTGTTCTGCACGCTTAATAAACAAACTCCAGCTAGTCCAAAATGCAGCAGTTAGAGTTCTTACTAGAACCAGGAAGTATGACCATATTAGCCCGGTTCTGTCACCACTGCACTGGCTACCTATTAAACATCGTATAGATTTTAAAATCTTGTTTATTACTTATAAAGCCCTGAATGGTTTAGCACCTAAGTATTTGAACAAGCTCTTGTTACATTCTAGTCCTCCACATCTGCAAACTCAAAATTCAAAATCAACTGCGGGCGGCAGATCCTTTTCCTATTTAGCGCCCAAACTCTGGAATAACCTACCTAACATTGTTTGGGAGGCAGACACACTGACAGTTTAAATCTAGATTAAAGACCCACCTCTTTAACCTGGCTTACACATAACACATTAATACACAATTAAAAGGATTTTTAGGCTGCATTAATTAGGTAAACCAGAACCAGGAACACTTCCCATAACACCCGATGTACAAACTACATCGTTAGAAGAATGGCATCTACGCTAATATTAGTCTGTTTCTCTCTTATTCTGAGGTCACTGTAGCCACCAGATCCAGTCTGTATCCAGATCAGATGGTCACTACTTGGTTCCTCCCAAGGTTTTTTCTCCATTCTGTCACCGATGGAGTTTTGGTTCCTTGCCACTCTCGCCTCTGGCTTGCTTAGCTGGGGACACTTCATTTGCAGTGATATCGTTGACTTGATTGCAAATGATTGCAAAGATACTATGAACTGAGCTCGATGATGACATCACTGAATTCAATGATGAACTGTCATTTTGCATTATTGACACACTGTTATCCTAATTAATGTTGTTCAGTTGCTTTGACAAACAATCTGTTTTGTTTAACCCTCTGGAGTCGATTAACGCGTATACGCGTTTTGGGGTATTTTTTCCTGATAGCCCCGAAAAGAACTTAAATTACACTTTCAGTTTTGATCGTACAGATAAGAGCAATACATCAATCGAATCTGTAAAGGGTCTACTTTTCTTTGTATACAGACATAATAACAACAAAACTTTGTGCACTTATAAAATAAAAATAACAAACAAGGAGTGCTGTCTGCTGCCTTTGTCTGCGCTTATCTTCATTTACAAACACGTCATTAAAATGAACTGTAACTCAGTGAATACTCAACGAAGAGACATGGGAGATATATCTATAGAAAGCCTGACATGTCTACTTTTAAACTAAACAAGTGCTACCGAAAACAAATATTCTGTGATAAAGTAATCCATATGAAAACAACGCGATGTCCGTTTTTCACGTCTCCCTTCATTATATTCTAATGCGACCACGCCCCCGCGCTGAACGCGCCTTTCAGATTCAAATGTTTCACTGAAGCGCACGGCTTGAATACGCCCACACAACAGAAGACAATGCAGCGAGACTGTTCTTCAAGTTTTTTTTATTTTACTGTTTGCTTCGCGATGATAGGAATAAGACATAATTCACCCCAAAAAGATGTGATGTGGTTGAGGATTTGAGATTTGGATTTCCTCAGAAAAAAAGAATGAAGCACTTTATTCAGCAGAGATCTGTCACGTAACGCACACAGACAGGTAGATCCAAATGCAGTATGTTTTATTAGGGCAATCCAAAATCATAAACAGTCCAGGCAGGGGTCAAAACCAAACATAAACAGTCCAAAACATGAAACACGAACATCCACCAGGGAACCAGGAAAACGCAGGGTGACATTCAACAAGGACTCCGTAACAATGACAGAAACAACCAGGGATTTATAGACAGGTGCAAACAAGGTAAGTGGTGACAGCTGAACACAATGAACAGTGATGAACAGATAAGGCTAGTGGGAAATGTAGTTCAGAAGGGGGTGACAATCAGGGGAAGTGAGACCTCTAGTGGCCACCCAGGGAGACACAGAACAGACACTGTGACATTAGCCCCCCCTCTAAGGAGCAGCTTCCAGATGCTCCCCAGATAAAAAAAAAACAAATCAAAAAGACCAGGAGGGAGGTGGACTGGTGGAGGTAGAACAGGGGGAGGGATGGCGGGCCAGGCCCGTGTAGGAGAACAGGGACCGGCCGTAATGGCTCCACGGCAGCCAAGGTGGATCAGACAGTTCAGGGGGCCAGGGTTGACCAAAAAGTTCAGGGGACCACGAGGGACCAGACAGTTCAGGTGGCCAGGGTGGACCCGAAAGTTCAGGGGACCACAAGGGACCAGGCAGTTCAGGTGGCCAGGGTGGACCCGAAAGTTCAGGGGACCACGAGGGACCCGGCAGTTCAGGTGGCCACGGAGGATCAGTCCATCTTAGTTGTGCAGACAGCCAGGGAGGAACTCGCCATTTGAGCAACCAGAGCGGAACCTGCCCTTCCGGTGTCCCAGTGGAGACGTGAAGGTGCTCTGGACGGCCTGTGGAGACGTGAAGGTGCTCTGGACGGCCTGTGGAGACGTGAAGGTGTTCTGGACGGCCTGTGGAGACGTGAAGTACCTCGACCTCGGGAACCATCTCGGGCACCGCAACGGACAGCGCCTCGGGCACCGCATCGGGAATGGCCTCGGACCCTGCCTCGGGCACCGCATCGGGAACGGCCTCCGCATCGGGCACCGCCTCGGCCATTGCATCGGGCACCGCCTCGACCTCGGGCACCGCCTCAGTCTCGGGCATTACATCGGGAACCGTCTCTGGCACCGTCTCTGGCACCGCATCGGGCACCGCCTCGGCATCGGGCACTGTCTCGGCATCGGGCACCGTCTCGGCATCGGGCACCGCCTCGGCCTCGGGCATTGCATCGGGAACCACCTCGGCCACCGCATCAGGCACCGCCTCGGCATCGGGCACCGCCTCGGCATCGGGCACCGCCTCGGGCACCGCCTCGGCCTCGTGCATTGCATCGGGAACCGCCTCTGACACCGCCTCGGCCTCCGGAACAACATCGGGCACCGCTTCGGCACCAGGCACCGCCTCGGGAACCTTGGGCACCTCCACCTGGACGACAGCGGCCTGCTCGGGAACGTCCTCCTGGACGGTAGCGGCCTGCTCGGGAACGTCCTCCTGGACGGCAGCGGCCTGCTCGGGAACGTCCTCCTGGACGGCAGCGGCCTGCTCGGGAACGTCCTCCTGGACGGCAGCGGCCTGCTCGGGAACGTCCTCCGGGCTTTGAGGAATGGCTGACGCCTGTCTCCCCCCTCCTGCGGCCTCTATGATGGCGTGCCGGTGGCTCCTTGACGGAAGACTCAGGCGTTGAGTCAACCATCTTGTCTGCCAACACAGGTGTAGATTCGACCATCTTGTGCAGTGGTGCTGGGCTGGCGGTCATCTCGTGCTGTGGTGCTGGGCTGGCGGCCATATTGTGCTGTGGCGCTGGACTGGCGGCCATCTTGTGCTGTGGTGCTGAACTGGTGGCCATCTTGGGCATTGGCGCTGGCTCAGCGGCCGTGATGTGAACACTCCTGGGAAACTCTGGGATCTGGCACATCCTGGAAAAGTAACTTAATACTGTCTCCGCGGCCATCTTGGGCTGTGGCGCTGGGCTGGCGGCCATCTTGTGCTGTGGCGCTGGGCTGGCGGCCATCTTGTGCTGTGGCGCTGGGCTGGCGGCCATCTTGTGCTGTGGCGCTGGGCTGGCGGCCATCTTGTGCTGTGGCGCTGGGCTGGCGGCCATCTTGTGCTGTGGCGCTGGGTTTGGCTACCATCCTGGACTGTGGTGCTGGCTCAGCAGCCGTGACATGAACACTGTTGGGAATCTCTAGGATCTTGGACAGCACAGAAAAATAGTCCAAGAATGTTTCTGCGGCCGCCGTCTTGTCCGAAGACACAGGCTCGGCAGACGTAACGTGAACGGTCTCAGGAACGACAGACGTGTGCTTCCTCCACCTTCTCTGTCCGTGATGGAGAGACGGCAGTTCCGATCCGTCCCTCACGAGCCCAGGGTCGAAGGGGGGCCCTGGTGGAGAGCGATGCCGGACCTCCTCTCGACCACTCACTCCTCTGCGACCTCCCCGGGTCCCACGAAAAACGACCAGACGGGTTCCCTCGAACCCACTCCTTCTCTCCCCCGCTCGATGGCAGGGGGAGAAACCTCAAAAAACATACTGCTGGATCTAGGTTAGACGGAGTCCTTCTGTCACGTAACGCACACAGACAGGTAGATCCAAATGCAGTATGTTTTATTAGGGCAATCCAAAATCATAAACAGTCCAGGCAGGGGTCAAAACCAAACATAAACAGTCCAAAACATGAAACACGAACATCCACCAGGGAACCAGGAAAACGCAGGGTGACATTCAACAAGGACTTCGTAACAATGACAGAAACAACCAGGGATTTATAGACAGGTGCAAACAAGGTAAGTGGTGACAGCTGAACACAATGAACAGTGATGAACAGATAAGGCTAGTGGGAAATGTAGTTCAGAAGGGGGTGACAATCAGGGGAAGTGAGACCTCTAGTGGCCACCCAGGGAGACACAGAACAGACACTGTGACAAGATCATAAACATGAGTAAGTCTCTTTTTATTTATTTATATACTTGTACTAGTTTTCACATAACGTGTAAACATTTTACTAGTTAGACTTTTTCCAAATACTTTTTCCAAACTATAATTCCTGACTAAATGTATAATCAAGTGAAATATTATGAAGTTTCAATAACAATATACACTACTATACCATTCAAAAGCTTGATGTAAATAATATAAATGTACCAATAAATGTAACTGTAACAAATGTAACAAAGGGGACTCAGGAGGCCATGGTAGGTCTTCCGTGTCCTTAGCCGGCTCCGCCACGGGCATATGCCCCCCCCCCAAATTTTCTTTGGGAAAACTGGGCAACTTGATGGGTGCTCTGGAGGAGCGGGCACTTGAGGGCACTCTGGGACTGGCGCCGACACTGGAGCAAACTCTGGGGCTGGAGCCGACACTGGAGTGAGCTCTGGGGCTGACTGGAGATCCAGAGCCCATTCTGGGCTTGGCTCGGGAACAGGAGACCATCCTGGGCTTGACCCAGTAACAGGAGCCCATCCTGGGCTTGACTCAGGAACAGGAGCCCTTCCTGGGCTGAACTGGGGATCGGGAGCCCATCCTGGGCTTGATTCGGGAACACGAAGCCCATCCTGGGCTTGACCCGGGAACAGGAGCACATCCTGGGCTTGAATCGGGAACAGGAGCACATCCTGGGCTTGACTGGGGATCAGGGATGCGCTTACGTGGTGCTGGCACTGGAGGGTGCTCTGGAGGAGCAGGCACAGCAAAGCGCTTTCAAGGACCCGGCACTGGAGGGCGCTCTAGAAGGCGCTTACGAGTTGTGGGCACTGGGGCTGGAACCGACACTTGGGCCACATTAACATTTGACGGGCTTGTCATATTAATGTTCAATGGGCTTGCCATATTAATGTACAATAGGCTTGCCATATTAACCAGTGGGCTTGCCACATGAGCCGGCAGGCTGGGGTGAGCCACTTGGGTGAGCAGCGAACGGCGGTGGTCTTGACCTCGGCGAGACCAGCTGATTTGAGTCGGGAATGGCCAGTGGGCTGGATGGCGAGCTGGTTCTGGTTTGGGGCTGGACATTCACCAGACACCGGTGGATACCTTCACTCCAGCTCACTCCTGTGGTGTCTGGGAGGTCCAAGGAGCGATGGTAGTTGGCCCTAATCAAGAATAGAGAGTTAAGCGTCTCGTCGTCGAGCCCCGTCCACACGGCGAGGCCGCAAAACTCCACAAAGTCCTCCAGCGGGAGATCTCGGTGGGCCAAGTTATCAATTCAGTCTTTTAATGAATACAATCCACTAACCATCCGAGTAACATTAATTCAACACAATAGCAGGAAGGCGCACGATGAAGGAGGATGAATCAAAGGAGCCTTTTAATGAATACTTACCATCAGAGTAACATTAATTCAGGACAAAGAACAGAATTAAGCCTTGTGCGCTCCTCATTTGAGAGTCACACTCATGGTCCTCGCGGTCAAAAGTGACTGGACACCTGAAATGTAACTTTTTTCTTTTTTTTTCTCAGTAAAATCAATCTAATATATTTTTGTTCAATAATATTTTTTCTTTTTTCTTTTGTATTTTGAGAGAATTTCATGTTACTAATTAATATTTATGCAATAATTATGATAAATTTTTCCCATTGAAAATAGTACAAAAAAATTGTTTTTCACATTTTAACATTATTTTTCAATTAATGCAGTATTTCAGATTAAAATAGAGACTAGTCCTTTAAAATCCAATTTTTGAAGGCAGATTAGCACCACCTTCTGAGAGCAAAAAAAAAGAAAAACCTGTAATTTCATGGTGTAGCCACTAGATTCCTGTATAGGACTATATAGAGAGGCTTGTGAATTCCTTAGTTGTTTTTATACATAATTGTTTACTTTTATTAGGTTGTGGATTTAAACGTATATTACAGCATTCTCAAAGACTACTTTTTGTCAAGGTTTATATTTTTTGTTGTTTTAAATGTTGATTTGAAGTGTAGTTTTTTTTGCATTATTATTACTACATTCAAACATGAACACAGAAAGCACTTTGTTACACAAAACATTAAAATTCTATAAAAATGCAACAAAAATTAACAGGAATGCTTTATCAGAGCTTAATCCTGATCTGATTTTAACCTCTTATTTCAGTCTTCTGACTCATTTTGGCAATATGATTATAGTCATACCTATTCATTTTGAGTATGTATAATTCTGTATGTGTGTGTCTGTGAGTGTGTATAAGTAAGTGTGTGTGAGTGGATGTAAATGTTTTACACTCTTGATGTTTTAGAGTGTAACCCCTTCCCTGCTGTCCACTTTTTTACTGCATTGTAGTTGAATTATTGATTTTATTTTACATAGTTGTAGTGTTACAGTCACACCAGTTCATAGGTGTGTATGTGTGTTTACAAGTGTGTGTCCGCTCGTGTGTGAGTTGGGGTGTTGATTTTGCACTCTACTGTAGATGTTTTAGAGTTTCACCCCTTCATTGCTGTGTAATTTTTTTTTCTGTATTTTGGGGGATTTGTAGATTGTACTGTAACAAATTAGCTCAAAGTGAGATGCACATAATTAATCATAACGGGTTATTATTAACTACATTCATCTTCAGGGATTACTTGTAGCATTATATCATTAATAGTACAATAAAATGATTTGTTCGTCCGCAGGGCGGACAGTGTTAATCGTTTATTGACTCTAAGTAAAATTATTTCTCTGGCTACGAAAAATAATTTTACTACTAATACATTGCTCCCAGAGCATTTAACGAAACCGGAACGTTAAAGTGACCTCGTCCTGTGAGCAGCAAACACAGACAACCAAGTGTGAATACATATGGATGTTTATTAAAATACACTACAGGGGAACATACAACATCTGACTAGACACAAACATACACACATTAAACATAGATGCCAACGCAAGGAAGGCATGGATAGAGAGAGAGAGAGAGAGAGAGAGAGAGAGAGAGAGAGAGAGAGAGAGAGAACACACTGCAGAGCGAGGGACAGAGAGAGAGCGAGAGCGAGCGCTCACGCGCAAGAGAGTGGAGAGTCATGGCAGTATTTACTCATAAACTAAATCACAACCTGTTAAGAACCATCAAAGAATCTCATCACCTTAATTTAAAGGGGTCAAAGCCTAGAAGCGCATTTAAATAGTTAACAAGCAGTTACTTTGCATTGGTTCTGTAGTTGCTGAGTAAAGTGTCCCGGTGCATGTATAATGCGTAGATTCCTGTTGAATCCTGTTAGGAGTGAAACTTTCGTCATTTCATCCATGGGTTGACTGCTCCGAAGTGAATCAACAAAGTTGCTGAAAACTGCCAGAAGAAGGAAGGGGAGTCGCGAGGTGTCCAAGGTGATGGGTGTCTCCAGGGAACCGCAAGTTAAGAGAAGATGCCTTTTGGGTGTGGAAGAGGTTTTATCTGGTTTCCCAGGAACACCCCTTTTGGTTGGATTGACCAATAACAAGGAATATAGTTTCAGCGGGAAAGTGTTTCTTTGTCTCAATGACACCTGATTTGAATATTTTATTAATGGAGTGATTAACTGGTTATCTGGTAACCCAAACTATGGTGCAAATAGTATGATGCATTTTAGGCTCACATAGTAGAGATATTTAGCTAAGGCAAACTGAGAGGTTTAATTAGGTACCAAGAAAGATATGCAAGACAGATAGAAACATAAAGATACATTCTTATGTGTGAATATAGGCACTTAGAGGTAAACTAACACAACTAGAGAATCATAACTATGCTAATAAGAGCTGGGAAACATACAAACACACAGGAATATATCGTATACATTTGGAATGGCTTATATCCTGAGTTAAATGCAAGAAGGTTTGAGTGTGTGTGTGTGTGTGTGTGTGTGTGTGTGTGTGTGAGAGAGAGCTGGCTGCTCAGCCGGGCCCATTAGGTGTCTGGCATCAAAGGCTATCTAGTTATCTCGGAATGTGTTTGAAGTTGGATGGGAGACCTTAAAAGAAGGTCTGCTCAGTATCTTCCAGATAATGGGGTAAACCTTGCCATTAAGCACTCATATAAATGTATACTATGGGGCCAGATTCTGTAATTTATATGCAAATGTCAAAAAGCTAAAGGAATCCCTACAACATAAAGCCCAAATGATCGTACATGATCTTAAGCAGATGCTACAGTACACACAAAAACGTTCTGTATTTTTGATTTTTTTTCCCCATTTCCAATTAATTTCCTATCGTCGGTCATTTTTGACCGAAGACCATGAGTGCGACTTTTTTTTTAACGACCACTTAGCTTTTTCTAATCATGCCCACATGTTTTTTGGTGTTCACATACCAAGTGCCATAAAAGTTTCATACCATTCTGGTGAAGCTACGATTTTTAAAAATTCAAATTGTAAAATTCGACTGAAGACTGCACAAGGGTTAAACTGAAGCCTTTTAAAGAAAGGGAAAAAAAGGAGCAAACAAGATGATTAATATAACACAGGTGAACTATGTAAGGCTGCTATTCATCGACTATAGCTCAGCTTTCAATACTATAGTCCCCATCAATCTAGCTTCTAAACTCATGGACCTCTGCCTGAATTCTTCACTATGCAACTGGATTCTTGATTTCCACACCGGCAGACCTCTAGTGGTAAAAGTAGGCCAGTACACCTCCAACTCCATCACCCTGAACGTAGGAGCCCCTGTGTCCTGAGTCCCCTGCTCTACTCTCTCTACACACATGACTGCGTGTCCTCCCACAGCTCCACATCTATAATCAGATTTGCTGATGATGCTGTGGTTCTGGGCCTCATTTCCAACAACAATGAAGCCGCATACATGGATGAGGTAGAGAAACTCACATCATGGTGTCAGGACAATTGTCTCTCTATGAATGTGAGTAAAACTAAAGAGCTGATTGTGGACTTCAGGAAGAGACAGCAGCAGCCTTACACTCCTCTTATAATCAGCGAGACCCCTGTGGAGAGGGTGAGCAGCTTCAAGTACCTTGGTGTAAACATTTCCGAGGACCTGACTTGGACTACCCACATTCAAACTCAGGTTAAGAAATCCAGGCAAAGACTGTACCATCTGCGTCAGCTGAGGAAATTCAGGGTCTCGCCAGCAATCCTGAAAACTTTCTATTCAGGGGCCATAGAAAGTGTACTGACTCAGTGTATCTCAGTGTGGTATGGGAACAGCTCCAGTCAAGACTGCAAAGCCCTGCAGAGAGTTGTGCGCTTAGCTGAGCGCATCTCAGGGTCTGCTCTCCCCTCTCTGCAGGACATCTACCTCAAACGCTGCAAAAGGAGAGCTGTTAAAATCATTAAGGACACAAATCATCCTGGTAACTCTCTTTTCATTTTACTGCCATCTGGTAAGCGCTTCCGTAGCCTGATGGCAAAAACTGAGAGACTTAGGAGGAGCTTCTTCTCCCAGGCCATCAGGCTTCTAAACTCATACTCAGTCTCTTAAACTCTACATGACTTCACTTAATTATCAGTAAGATACTTAATATACTGAAATTGTCACTTTCACACAGCAATTTCTGTAATTTTTATTTTTATTTACTTTTTTTTTTTACCTCTATTGCTGCTATTTAAATACCCTGTACAACCTGTTTGCACATTCTCCTCTTGTACATTCCTGCTCATCTTAATATTTTTTAAGTCTACAGTATACTGACCAGGGGTCTCATTTATAAAACTCTCCGTAGATTTCATCCTAAAATTTTATGTAGGCACAAAAGCTAGATTTTGCGTACGCCCAAAAGTTTTCAGATTTATAAAACCATGCGCACGCCAGAACCTGCACAAAAATCTCTTTATAAATCCCAGTCGGGGAAGATTGTGCCTACGTGCATTTCCACCTCATCTCCTCCCCGAAATAACCATATATGGAGCTTACAACGCCTAGTTTTACTATGCATAACCTCATCTGCATATCATTTCCATGCAAATTCCCATGCACGTGACACCAAGTTTAACACAGAAACAGTATGGAAAATAGTATCCTTGCTATGTTTTAGAATAAATATACGAAAATATCCATAAAAACAAAATGGTTTCAAATAGTTCTCAGATATTTTAGATGATCTCATTCTTTTACACTGGCCAAATAGAATTTCAATTATTTCAAATTAAATGTATGCAGTTTTGCTGATAAGATAAACATATTTTAGCTTTTTTAGTGGAAACCAATAAGCCCATATTTATTGCAGTGTACTGTCTGATTCGGTGCGTCACTGACAAAGTATTGTAAAAGGGAAACATGCAAATCTTACCGTTTTCTCCTAGTTATGTCCTTCAAATATAGTGGAATTTTTCATAATGTTGTAGAGATGTGTTTACACGACATTAACACCTCCGTGCAGCTGTGGTTGTACAGTAATCCAGCAGTGTCCGCTATAATATCGCAGTAAGTGCACATCATCGATCATTGTTCTCGCTAAAATATTTCGCATAACATGTGATCTGTAGTTTAGTTTCAAGATTAATTACTGTGCACTTATAGCACTCCTCGCTGTCATTAAAAAATAACATGTCACAGGAAAATTATGTTTATTGTTAATGAAATTATGCAATTATGTTGTTTGTAAAATTATGTAATATCAGTGTTAATCTCCAAATCGTTGAGTGGAATACTTAATGTAAATGTGTATTTCGACATGAAAACAGAGTTTAAAATCGTTGTTTACTTCATTAATTTTCTCAGTCCATGAAAAAAAATTAGTACGCATGGTCTAGAATGTCCGTACAGTGCGTTGGGGGCAACAAATTCGACCCAAATGAAATCCCAGGGGGCAAGGAAGTCGACCGGAAGTTGAAGTCGGCCGCGTGCCGCCATCTTGTAGCAGAATTTCACTTGCGTTAGCATCCCATTGACTCCCATTCATTTTTGCGTCACTTTGACAGCAAATAACTTTACATCTGAGGCGTTAAAAGACTCCATTTGTCCATTATTTATTTCTAAAGATACACGACAATGTATAAAGGGCTCCATTACCTTCTATGTTACATTATGGCCCCGTAGAAACAGTTTTTGTAAAAATAGGCTAACGATTGCGTCATAACCACTCGACTCTCTGTCGCACATTAGAGAAATTACCGTACAGACAGGAGGAGAAGCTCGCAGGCAATCGGGGAGACGTCAAGAGATATGGCGTACTGGCGTTACATTTTAAAATACTATACAAAATAATTAATCAGAATACTTACTCCTGCTCACTCACGCCAAAGAACTCCCCGCTCAAGCTCGCCGTCTCTGCAAGATTAACGATGGCAGTTTGCACGCACAGCTACTAGAAGATATACATCTGTCAGACAGGTTGCTGACGTCATCAAGCTTAATTTGAGTCTGCGCGTCAGAAACGGAAGTGAAAAAAATGCGTACGCAGTTTCTATGCTTATTTTGTGCGTACGCAACGTTAAAAAATGAGACCCCAGCACATTTTTTTTATAAGCATCTTATTTTATTCTTATTTTTTTATCTTACTTTTTTCATATCAAATTTTTTTTTATAATTTTCTTGTGTTTGTGTTCTTTAATAATTGCACTGTCCATGGAGCGGGCCTGACTTACATTTCACTGCTGGTCATATGCTCTCCATATAAAAATCTTGAATCATGAATCTCTTGAATCTCTCTTGGAAACTAATGAATCAAGATTAACTGAATGAGAACAGAAAATTAACCAAATGATGCTATAAAATTATAGTTTATAAGTTTCAGATGTATGTTTTGATCACACCTTCTGTTCCCCACTTCTATAAGTATTAATCTTTGAGGTTTAAGTTGCTATGTGTTTTGTTTATTTAGGCTGTGGAAAGGAAGGGGATGCATCCTACAATAAACTTGTGAAATGGAAACTCTACCTAGCTGTACTAATTTTACTATATCTGTATACAAGTGTGACTTCTGTGGTTGAGACAGTGTATACATATGACTATGTTTTAGAGGTGTTATGGATATTTTTATATTAATATGAGCATTTATCATCCATTTGAACTTTTGACACTCTGTACTAAGTGTGATAAAGGTCATGTATTCTGTTTGTGTATGCATATACGAGATTGCCAAATAAGGAGGGATGCCGGTAAGTTAATGCAAATTTTATGCAAGTCTATAAAAGTCAAAGGAGAGCTGTGTGCGTGGCTGCACTCTGATGGTGAAGGCTTACTCGCTGGTATTTTCATTTTTTTATTACTTATGAGTTATTGTCTACTAATAAAGCGAAGCCATTACAAATGGTGATGCGTTAAATGTTTATTAAAATAAAAGACTCTAAGTAATTTATTTACGAGCAACATATTATTCTGGAACTGAATATTCCTTCGAGCCTAAAGAAGCCCGAACTCAGCTGAGCAGTTTTGGGTGCCGGGGAGGATTCCAAGTCTTTTCGTCACATATCTGGATCTCAGAGGTAATGGCAAATGATTTGCAGCTGTTGATGAGATTCCGGGTCCCAAAAATGGTGTTTTTATGTCTATTAGTCTCATTTCTTCGTCTTCAAACAGTCTCACCCTATCGCAAAATCATCAGATAAACACTCGGAAACACATCTATGATCGACAGAGCCTTTTGGAAATTGGCAGTGTGTATAAACAACAGCTTTCACCGGAGACTCCTGAGAAGCTAAGAGGCACAAAACGGCGACGCCGGCGGTGAGAAAGGGGACAGAAGCGCGGCAAGCATGGAGGCACACGAGCTAGGCTAAGGGCTAACCCCACTAGACCAGAGATTCCATCACTCATGCTCTCAAACGTTCGCTCTCTGGAAAATAAACTGGACTTAATTCAACTCAGTCGGTCTACACAGCATGAGACAAGGGATTGTTGTGTGTTTGTTTTCACCAAGACATGGCTAAACAACAACTTTCCTGACTCCACTATTCAGCTACATGGACTTGCCTGCTATCGATTGGACAGAGACAAAACACTGTCTGGTAAGTCTCGCGGAGGTGGATTGTGTGTATACGTCAACAAAGAGTAGTGTAATAATGCTGTGGTAGTGACAAAACACTGTTCATCGCTGGTGGAGTTTATGTTTGTGAAGTGTCGACCGTTCTATCTGCCGCGGGAGTTTATGGCCATTGTTATTGTCACAGTTTACATCCCATAGTGTGCTAATGCGAAAGACACACTTCGCGAGATGTACAGCGCCATCAGCGAACAACAAACAGACAACCCCGATGGCTTTATCATAATAGCCGGTGACTTCAACCACGCCAACTTAACCTGTTAGCCAGCACCCCCAATTATGGGACTCACAGCTGAAAGTGCCCTACCTAACTTAAAATTGTAACAGTTGCTTACTTCAGTGTGTTACACACATAATTTTGGTGTCTTTGGAAAGAAGACCCTTTGGGCTGTAATTTTTTACCAGAGTTGATAATGCTCAAAAAAATGTAAAGTTATAGACACTGAAGTGCCTTGAAAAAGTTTTTACCACACTGAATTTTTTTTCATTTGAAATAAAAATACATGAAATCAGTCCAGGAGCAATCTAGAAAAGTAATGGGTTGAAAGTCAAATGTTTTATGAGTTTCTATTTCAGATCTGAAGGAGATACCATGAAAAATTAGATTCCTGCAACCATTTTTCTGAGACTATGTATGATCTTTATAATGATATATAGTTTGTCAAGATTAAATTTGTCCCGTTTCATTTAATCTATTCGTAAATACTGACAAGCGCAAACAAGGGGAGTTAAGGACGCCGGCGTCGGGTTGCAGGTTAACAGGTTAAAGACAGTTTTGCCAAAGTTCTACCAACATGTGAACTTTGCAACAATGGGAAAAACACACTAGACTTTGTTTACACAACAGAAAAGAACGCGTACAAGGCTGTATCCCGCTCCCACCTCGGGTACTCTGATCACATCTCTGTTATGCTAATTCCAGCATACAGACCCATTCTAAAACTCACCAAACCGGTTCAAAAACTCATCACAGTTTGGCCAGATGATGCTAACTCAAAACTACAGGACTGCTTTCAGTGCACAGACTGGAACATGTTTAAAGAGGCAGCCACCTACAACAATCTCACAGACCTGCAGGAGTACACTGAAACTGTGAGTGCTTACATCAAAAAGTGCATTCATGATGTTACAGTCACCAAGACCATTACAACACGTGCAAACCAAAAGCCATGGAGGACAGCAGTGGTTCGTGGGCTGCTAAAGACCAGAGATGAAGCATTCAGATCTGGAGATAAAGCAGCCCTCAAAACAGCAAGAGCCAATCTGTCCTGTGGCATCAAAAATGCAAAACGGTCACATGCTCAAAAAATCAACAATCACTTCACAGACAGTAGAGACACACGGAGCCTGTGGCAAGCCATTCAGACCATTACGGACTACAAGCCCCCGCCACAGGCCTGTGATAATGACACATCACTCCCAGATTCACTCAACCACTTTTATTCACGGTTTGAAATGCAGAATGACACACCTGCACAAAAACTGCCCATACCTCCCAACGACCAGGTGCTCTGTCTGTCTCCAGCCAAAATAAGGAAGACCCTATCTAGGATTAACCCACGCAAGGCTGAAGGTCCTGACAACATACCTGGCCATGTACTGAAAGACTGTGCTGCACAGCTGACAGATGTCCTAACAGATATCTTCAACACCTCGCTGAGCCAGGCAGTTGTCCCCACATCTCAAATCCACAACAATCATACCGGTACCAAAGAAATCACCTGTGTCCTGTTTAAACGACTACCGTCCCAAAGCACTGACCCCAATCATGATGAAGTGCTTTGAGAGGTTAGTCATGCACAACATAAAAACCAGCCTCCCCAACACACTCGATCCGTTCCAGTTTGCATATCATCCAAACCGATCTACAGACGATGTAATTTCCTCCACCCTCCACCTGGCTTTTACCCACCTAGAAATTAAAGACTCCTATGTCAGAATGCTGTTCATCTACTTCAGCTCAGCATTCAACACAATAATCCCACAACAGCTCATTAAGAAACTAAACCTGCTAGGCCTTTACAATTCCCTCTGTAATTGGATCCTGGACTTTCTAACTGGAAGCCCTCAGTCAGTCCGTGTCAGCCACATCACTTTGAGCACTACGACACTGAGCACAGGTGCCCCACAAGGCTTTGTCCTCAGCCCGCTGCTCTTCACGCTGCTGACCCACGACTGCACTGCCAGGTTCAGCTCCAACTACATCATCAAGTTTACGGTTGACACAACTGTGGTAGGTCTCATCAGCAACAGCAATGAAACGCACTACAGAGAGGAAGTGGCACAGCTGGCTGAATGGTGTGGCACTAACATCCTGTTCCTCAATGTGAAGAAGACAAAGGAGGTTGTGATGGACTTCAGGAGAAACTCCACTGACCACCCCCCACTGACCATCGACAGCTTGACTGTGGAGAGGGCACAACCGCACCTACACTTTCTTCGCCGGCGGAAAAGAGCAAGTCTTTCTCTACCCATCCTGACCACTATCTACAGAGGAACCATAGAGAGCGTGCTGACCAGCTGCATCACTGTCTGGTACGGGAACTGAAGAGCAGCAGACCGCAAGACCCTCCAGCGGAGAGTGAATACAGCTGCAAAGATCATCGGTGCCCCTCTCCCCTCCATCCTGGACGTTTTCCAGCCAACAGTATCATGAAGGACCCCACCCATCCCTCCCACAGTCTCTTCCAGCTCCTACCATCAGGAAAACGGTACCGGAGCATCACCCGCTCCGCCAGACTGCTCAACAGCTTTTTCAAATCACCCCACCCTCCTCTGAAACCACACACAAACCCCCTACTTCCAGGAACATGGACCATCTCACCTCCCCATCCCCACACCCTTCAACATCACAGAAAAAAACTGTCTGAAACAATCATTTTTTTATTAATATATTTTTTTAATTCTCCTCCATGCGCACTAGACACTTTTCACACACACACTGCTGTGTGTACATAATCCCACAAAAGACTCAAATATGTGTTTACATGCTCGTGCACTAAAAAAATCATCCTGCACTATTCCTCAGCCAGCTGCTTGACTTACACTGTTTCTCTTTGCACATGTACAGTATTATGGGAAGCATTCGTATAGTCTATATATTTTTCCTTTTCAGCCTATGTATAAGTAAACATTTATATATAGTATATTGTATTCAAATCTGTAGGTTAGTTTGTGTATAGGTACAGTGATTATGTGAAGCTTTTGTATAGTTTGTTTTTTGTTTATGCATAGGTTAACATTTAAATATAGTATTTAAAGTCAAAATCTGACAATAAGGTTAATTTTGTATAAGTATAGTATTATGTGAAGCATTCGTGTAGTCTGTATTTTTTTAGCTTATGTTGTAACACCCCCTTTTTTATTTTTTAAGGTGTTACCCTGAGGAGGTTGATGATGACGCAGAAGGGCACTCCAAGAAACAGTTGTTTGGTTCTCTACACCCTTCAACCCTACGAAGCTCTCACTCCGGAGGGTAAACCCTTTGAAGGGATTAGGGCATAGGGATGAGCCCTTCCGAATGGAACGCAGGGTCTGTTTAATTTGTGGATCGATGACAAATTGAGTCCCACCTCGAAATCCGGTCTCCATTAGGACCCCAAGCAATCCCATTGGCTCAAATTACTTTTAATAGGTACTCTTTAGCTCCTGATTACAATGCCAACAAAATCGTGTTATGATAAATTCTGTTTTAACTACGTTATAAATCATATATACAATAATATACACATAAACTACAACTAATCACAAAATTATAAACTAAATTAAAAATCAAAATCCTAGTAGGGATGTGACAAGATCTGATCTGACTGGTGTCGCGAGAATGTTACGATTTCCTCGCCCAGACCTTTAGAATATATTTGCATTACACTTGCCCTTTCACCAGTGGTGGTATGTAAGATATTTTATCTTCATATCAGGCAAGTGGATGCATAATAAGTGGGAAAATTTGCAGTGTAGTCTTTATCCAGTCATAAAAACAGAATTCACAGTTTAACGCGGAATGTCACAGAATTTGTCAAACTTTGAATTAATTAATCAAAAGTAGGTCATTACAATTATATCACAATATGTATCTGTAAATATAAAGCAGCAAAAGTCAATTTAAATATGAATCCTGCATGTTCTGTGTGTCTCTGTTAATGAATGCCGCATACGCAAGGTTTCATTTACCACACACACACTAAAGCGTTAGAGAACATCATTAAACAAAAAATATGTCAAAGATGACCACAAACTCTTCAGCAGCTGGAAACCTATATCAGGCAAGAATGGGACCAAATTCCAACACCAAAACTCCAGAAACTCATAACCTCGATGCTCAGACGTCTTCAGACTGTTTTGATCAGAAGAGGAGATGCTACACAAACATGCCCCTGTCCCAACTATTTAGAGACCTGGAGCAGACATCAAATTTCACATGAGCTCATTTTGTGCATTATATTGTAAAGTTTCTAAGTTTAAATATTTGTTATGTTATCTATGTTCTATTGTGAATAAAATATTGGCTCATGTGATTCGAAAGTCTTTTAGTTTTTGTTTTATTCAAATTTAAAAAACATCTGAACATTTCTGGAATTGGGTTTTGTGTATATATACACGTGCATCTCAATAAATTAGAATGTCATGGAAAAGTTCATTTTTTTCAGTAATTCAGCTCAAATTGTGAAACTCGTTTATTAAATAAATTCAGTGCACACAAGCTGAAGTAGTTTAAGTCTATGGTTCTTTTAATTGTGATGATTTTGGCTCAAATTTAACAAAAAGCCACAGCAGTTTACCCTTTGCATTCCATTACCACAAAGTCTACCGTGAAAGCCCTCACTCAGTTTATTTGTATTTTTGGGTTACCTAAAATTATCCAGTCTGACCAAGGGAGTAATTTTACTTCAAACATGTTTCACAAAGCGCTCCGTCAGATGGAGATTAAACACAACCTGAAAGTTGTCAGATTATGTGCTGGGTTTCTGTCCGCGGCTTTTGTTGCCCTGGTACCTGGCTAAAGAGCGGCCCAAAAAAACTAAAAAAAAAATTAACCATTTCGACCAACACCAAAAACAACAAAATTTTATACCAGTTCATTGTGCAGTTGAAAATTGTCAAACTGAAAAATTCAAAAATGTTAGAAAAATTGCCATCTGACCTTAAAAATTTGGACAGAGGCCAACTGCAAGAACTGGTCAGCTTGTTGTCTGAGTTTCAAGAGTTCTCCGTTCTCCGAACGGACGAGGTAAAGAGTGTTTCTTTGGATTTAATGATCAGTCCTGGAGTTTGCACTGCTGTCCCTCCAGTTACTCATTCTGGCACAATAAGATAGAGACTGTTCTCCCTGTAAAGTCCATCATCAGTAGAATAGGAGTGTTTGTGGATCACAGTGCAGGAACTCTGTCCTTCTACAGCGTCTCTGACACAATGACTTTTAAGCTGAAGTCTTCACTCGACAGAAAGGATTTTGCAGGTTTTAATAAAATGTAAATGAATGACAGTCATAATAAGCATATTTCTAGTATGCTCCTCAGGCTTGCACAACATCCGGCTCATTCGGTTCTTTTTGAGTTGGACGTGCTACAGCTGTGCGTCCTGCGTCATCAACCCGGAACTAAAGTTCAGTAAAAACAATCATGGCCGCCATATTGAAAAAACTCAAAACTGTCCACTTCAAAGGGCCCTTTGGAAAGAAGGATTTTGAAGGGTACAACTGATGGACTCTTCAGGCTCCCATGATCCTTTGCACTATTCTTTCCCTGATGACGGCACTTCAAGAAACAGTTGTTTGAACCCCTACACCCTTCAATTGTTTGAAGCTCTCACTCCGGAGGGAAAACCCTTGGAAGGGATTAGGGCATAGGGATGAGCCCTTCCGAATGGAACACAGGGTCTGTTTGATTTGTGAACCGGTGACAAATCAAGTCCCACCTCGAAATCCGGTCTCCATTAGGACCCCAAGCGATCCCATTGGCTCAAATTACTTTTAATAGTTACTCTCTTTAGCACCTGATTACAATTCCTACAAAATCATGTTATGATAAATGCTGTTTTAACTACATTATAATGACCATTAATGTCTGTATTAGTTAGCTTATGTACTAGCATATAGCATACATACAGTGGTGTGAAAAAGTGTTGCCCCCCTTCCTGATTTCTTATTTTTTTGCATGTTTGTCACACTTTAATGTTTCAGATCATCAATCTTATTTAAATATTAGTCAAAGATAACACAAGTAAACACAACATGCAGTTTTTAAATGAAGGTTTTTATTATTAAGGGAAAACAAAATCCAAAACTACATGGCCCTGTGTGTTTGCCCCCCTGTTAAAACTGTGGTTTATCACACCTGAGTTCAATTTCTCTAGCCACACCCAGGCCTGATCACTGCCACACCTGTTCACAATCAAGAAATCTCTTAAATAGACCTGCCTGACAAAGTGAAGTAGACCAAAAGATCATCAAAAGCTAGACATCATGCTGAGATCCAAAGAAATTCAGAAACAAATGAGAAAGAAAGTAATTGAGATCTATCAGTCTGGAAAAGGTTATAAAGCCATTTCTAAGGCTTTGGGACTCCAGCGAGCCACAGTGAGAGCCATTATTCACAAATGGAGAGAACATGGAACAGTGGAGAACCTTCCCAGGAGTGACCGGCTGACCAAAATTATCCCAAGAGCACAGCGACGACTCATTTACTTTTTTTTTTTTTACATTTTATGCATTTGGCAGGTGCTTTTATCCAAAGCGACTTACAGTGCATTCAGGCTAACATTTTTTTTTGTTTACCTAACATGTGTTCCCTGGGAATCGAACCAAACACCTTTTGTGCTGCTAACACAATGCTCTACCACTGAGCCACAGGAACACAGGACTCATCCAAGAGGTCACAAAAGACCCCACAACAACATCCAAAGAACTGCAGGCCTCACTTGCCTCAGTTAAGCTCAGTGTTCATGACTCCATCATAAGAAAGAGACTGGGCAAAAATGGTCTGCATGGCAGTTCCAAGTTCCAAGACGAAAACCGCTGCTGGGCAAAAAGAACATAAAGGCTTGTCTCAGTTTTGCCAGAAAAAAATCTTGATGATCCCCAAGACTTTTGGAAAATACTCTGTGGAGTGACGAGACAAAAGTTGAACTTTTTGGAAGGTGTGTGTCCCATTCATCTGGAGTAAAAGTAACACCGCATTTCGGAAAAAGAACATCATACCAACAGTAAAATATGGTGGTGGTAGCATGATGGTCTGGGGCTGTTTTGCTGCTTCAGGACCTGAAGACTTGCTGTGATAATGGAAACATGAAAAACCCTCCAATGTGTCTGAATTACAACAGTTCTGCATAGATGAGTGGGCCAAAATTCCTCCACAGCGCTGTGACAGACTCACTGCAAATGATCACAAACGCTTGATTGCAGTTGTTGCTGCTAAGTGTGGCGCAACCAGTTATTAGGTTTTGGGGGCAAACACTTTTTCACACAGGGCCATGTAGTTTTGGATTTTTTTCCCCTTAATAATAAAAACCTTCATTTAAAAACTGTTTTGTTCACTTGTGTTATCTTTTACTAATTTTTAAATTAGTTTGATGATCTGAAACCTTAAAGTGTGACAAACATGCAAAAAAATAAGAAATCAGGAAGGGGGCCAACACTTTTTCACACCACTGTATACCTGATTTGTATGTACTACATGTTAAATTAAGTTAAACGTCCAAAGTTTTTTTACATGTATGTACTACATGTAAAATTAAGTTAAATGTCCAAAGTTTTATTTTATAAACAAAAATAAACAAAGAATATCAGTTATACTCAAAAAATAGTATCATTAAATCAATTTATTAAACAGAATGAAAAATAATAATCCAGTTCAATATTTAACTACCCACAAACCAGATCTGTCACCTTTACAGAACATCATTAAACGATTTTACATTAATAGTCCAGTGCTGGATTGACCTGCCTAAAATCAATAAACATCACCATTACAGAACATCATTAAACGAAAACTACATCAAAGACGACCACGAACTCTTCAGCAGCTGGAAACCTACATCAGGCAAGAATGGGACCAAATTCAGACACCAAAAGTCCAGAAACTCATAACCATGATGCCCAGACGTCTTCAGACTGCTTTGAACAGAAGAGGAGACGCTACACCGTGATAAACATGACCCCGTCCCAACTATTCTGAGACCTGGAGCAGGCAGCACATTTCAAATGTGCATAAAACTGTATAATTTCTCAGTTTAAACTTTTATGTTCTCTATGTTCTATTGTGAATAGAATATTGGCTCATGTGATTTGAAATTCTTTTAGTTTTCATTTTATTCAAATTTAAAAAACGTCCCAACATTTTTGGAATTCGGATTGCGTGTGTGTATACTGTATACGCATATAAAAACATGAAACACACACACACACACACACACACACACACACACACACACACTGGATCAGTGTTTTTTATCAGTGTGTATCAGACTAGCCCAGTCAGAAAGAAACTAACATCAACATCTAAACCATCTGAATTCTGCATAAAATATATAATACCAACTGAATTCTGCATAGAACATATCGTAGCTATAATATATTGTTATATTCTGCATAGAATGTATTTTAATGTGCTATGGAAGAGATCAAACATCACAAATGCATGCTCAGATTGTGTCTAATAGCATGATTTCACTGCACCTAACAGCGTATCTTTACAGAAACTCGCTGATCAGATCACAGAGACAGAACAACAACACCCGGACTCCATTTTAATCATTCCTGGGGACTTTAATAAAGCCAATCTCTCCCGTGAACTGCCAAAATACAGACAGCACATTACATGTCCCACCAGAGACAGTAATATATTGGATCACTGTTACACCACAATAAAGGATGTATATCACTCTGTTCCACGAGCAGCTCTGGGACTGTCTGATCACTGTCTGGTCCATCTTATACCAACCTACAGGCAGAAACTAAAATCAGCTAAACCTGTATTAAGGACTGTAAAAAATGGACTAATGAAGCAGAGCAGGATTTACAATCTTGCTTTGACCTCAGTGTTTTTGAAGCTGCTGCCACCGATCTGGACGAACTCACAGAGACTGTAACATCTTTTATCAGTTTCTGTGAGGATATGTGTATTCCTACGAGGACTCAACTAAATTACAACAATGACAAACCGTGGTTCACTGCAAAACTCAGATAGCACTGTCAGGCCAAAGAAGATGCTTACAGGAAGGGGGACAATGTCCTGTATAAACAGGCTAAATACACACTGGAAAAGGAGATCAAAGTGGCAAAGAGGAATTATTCTAGAAAAATAAGGACTCAGTTCACTTCCAACGACTCCGCATCAGTGTGGAAAAGTCTGAAGGAGATCACCAATTACAAGACACCATCCCCCAGCACTGTGGAGAATCAACGACTGGCAGACGATCTGAACAAGTTTTACTGCAGGTTTGAAAGAAGAACACCCATCACCTGCCCTGAACGCCTCTCCAAACAACCGTTCACACCATTCACACCTCCTGCAACCCCCCTCTCCCCCACACCCGCAATACAGATAAGCGAGGATGCGGTGCGCCAGGTCTTCCGGAAGCAGAAAAGGAAAAAAGCACCAGGCCCAGATTGTGTTACACCACCTTGTCTGAAATCCTGTGCTGACCAGCTGGTCTCCATCTTCACACAGATCTTCAACAGATCACTGGAGCTGTGCGAAGTCCCTTCATGATTCAAACGCTCCACCATCATCCCCATCCCAAAGAAATCCAAAATTACAGGACTAAATGACTATAAGCCTGTGACTCTAACATCTGTGGTCATGAAGTCATTTGAAAAACTGGTGCTGGCCCACCTGAAGGACATTACTGGACCCTTACTGGATCCTCTTCAGTTTGCCTACAGAGCAAACAGGTCTGTGGACGATGCAGTTAACATTGGACTGCATTATGTTCTGCAACACCTAGACAGACCGGGGACTTCAGCTCGGCCTTTAACACGATCATCCCAAACCTCCTCCTGCCCAAACTAACTCAGCTCTCTGTGCCCACCTCCGTCTGTCAGTGGATCAACAGCTTCCTGACAGACAGGCAGCAGCTAGTGAGGCTGGGAAAATACACATCCAGCACCCGTACAATCAGCACCGGAGCTCCCCAGGGCTGCGTTCTCTTCCTACTGCTCTTCTCCCTGTACACTAATGATTGCACGTCTAAGGACCCCTCTGTCAAGCTCCTGAAGTTTGCAGACGACACCACACTCATCGCCCTCATTCAGGACAGTGACGAGTCTGCTTACAGACAGGAGGTTAAAGAGCTGGCTGTCTGGTGCACTCTCAACAACCTGGAGCTTAACACGCTCAAAACAGTGGAGATGATCGTGGACTTCATTCAGTTTCCTGGGAACCACCATCTCTCAGGACCTGAAGTGGGACATTCACATTGACTCCACTGTGAAAAAGGCCCAGCAGAGGTTGTACTTCCTTCGCCAGCTGAGGAAGTTCAACCTACCACATAAGCTGCTGAAACAGTTCTACTCCACCATCATTGAATCCATCCTCTGCACTTCTGTAACTGTATGGTTCAGCTCAGCTTCTAAATCTGACCTCAGAAGACTACAGAGTGTAGTCCGGACTGCTGAGAGAATCATTGGTACAACCCTCCCTTCTATTCAAGAACTGTACTTATCCAGAGTGAGCGAAAAGTCTGGCAAAATCACTCTGGACCCCTCACATCCAGCACACTTCCTCTTTGAACTGTTGCCATCTGGTCGACGCTACAGAGCACTAAGCACCAGAACGACCAGACACAGGAACAGTTTCTTCCCTAAGGCAATCCATCTAATAAACACTTGATAATAACTGTGGAACGCACAACACTATTTATATTTACATACACATACACTTATTTATCTAACACACATACTTAGTGTCCCATAAATTTTTTGCACATAATATACCTGTACATACACAACTGCTCATTGTAATATACCTGCCATGCAATTGTCAATTTGTATTTTGTCATTTCTTACCTACTTATTTGTATTTTTTTATATTTTTTGTATTTTTTATTCTTTATTATGTGGTTTTTTGTTCTATCGCTCAAGACTTAAGTAAAAAAAAAAAAAACAAAAAAAAAAAAAATAATAAAAAATCATAAAATGATAACATGATAAAAAAATAACAAATATAATTTCTTATCTACAGCAGTGTGACAGTACACTGACCATTAGCGCCACCTGCTTGAAGGAAGCTGCTCAGCTGCAGTTGTGAGGAAAAATGCCTGGACACACGTGAGAAAATCAAACTGAGGGACCCCAAAAAGGCATTTGTCTCACAAATGTAACACACTGGTATGTATTTGTATGCACTGGATTCGGTGTTTGTTCAAAGGTTATGCGATTTGAAGAACAGATAGAGATCTGGTTTGGACTCAGTTTCATTTGCAGCTGATGTCACTGAAGACTTCAATGATGCCAACTATGGACGGACATTCAAAACTGCCACATATTATCCTAATATTGAGGGCATTACAGTAACAAGCTGTAATAATAATAATAAAAATGTTTTGTTTGTTTACTGCATACATAAGTTGTATGACCTCAGAGCTGTGTATTAATGCTATAAGGACATTCATTGATTGCCAGAGGCTGAGTTTCCCTCATGAGTTTGAAGACTCTCAAGATTTTTCTCTAATAAATCATTACCAGTTTTTGTCTTTTCACAGCCTCCTCTGGCTTCATGCATCGCAAGCGTGAGCTTGAGCGTAACTACATCATCACTGCAGATGTGTCAGAGTATTCACACTGGAAGCGTTTGTACAGCGTCACAGCAGCGGCTCCAAAGCCACATATTTCTTTACAGAGACAACTATAAATTTATAACACAGACTTTAAAAAAAAATAAAAAATAATACATACTTTTACCCATAGGTGCTTACCCACATATGCACTATTAACGGACTCGCCTGTAAATGGTAAAAAAACAAAAACAGCTCCTATAATGTCATTTCAGTCATAGTCAAATATAGAACATGCTGTTTATACTGTGTTTTTTTCCTTTGTTTGTTTTTTTTTTTTTAAATAATACATACTTTTACCCATAGGCACTTACCCATATATGCCTATTAACCAATTTATAGCTTAATGTGTGTCCATAATCTCCATTTCTTAGCTGTCAATATGCTTTATGTAAATTACTTGTGATTAAGCTCCATTTTTGTAACTGAAGACCTGGAGCAATATAATTATTAATTCTATTTTAGCTAAGTGAGAATATTATGTCATTATTTGTTCATAGGGAGTCACTTAAAAAAATGAAAAGGTGTGTTTCTAACCAAGGTGAACACGCTGAGCATTCATAATATTTTTATTAGGCCGAATGTTGAAGATGTCAGTATGTTTCATGTGCATTTATTGTCAAGTCAAGTCATCTTTATTTATATAGCGCTTTAAACAAAAAAGATTGCGTCAAAGCAACTGAACAACATTAATTAGGAAAACAGTGTGTCAATAATGCAAAATGACAGTTAAAGGCAGTTCATCATTGAATTCAGTGATGTCATCATGCAGCTCAGTTCAGTTTAAATAGTATCTGTGCAATAATTTGCAATCAAGTCAACGATATCGCTGTAAATGAAGTGTCCCCCAACTAAGCAAGCCAGAGGCGACAGCGGCGCAAGGAACCAAAAACTCCATCGGTGACAGAAATAGAGAAAAAACCTTGGGAGAAACCAGGTTCAGTTGGGGGGCCAGTTCTCCTCTGACCAGACAAACCAGCAGTTCAATTCCAGGCTGCAGCAGAGTCAGATTGTGCAGAAGAATCATCTGTTTCCTGTGGTCTTGTCCCGGTGGTCGTCTGAGACAAGGTCTTTACAGGGGATCTGTCTCTGGGGCTCTAGTCCTGGTCTCCGCTGTCTTTCAGGGCTGTAGAGGTCCTTGTAGATGTACTTGCCACCCATCTGGGCTGGATACATACTGGATCCGGGTGACTGCAGTGACCCTCTGACTTGGATACAGACTGGATCTGGTGGCTACGGTGACCTCGGAATAAGAGAGAAACAGACTAATATGAGCGTAGATGCCATTCTTCTAACGATGTAGCAAGTACATCGGGTGTTATGGGAAGTGTTCCCGGTTCTAGTTTACCTAATTAATGCAGCCTAAAAATCCTTTAACGGATTTGGATATTAGAAGTGTATTAGTATGTTATGTGTAAGCCAGGTTAAAGAGATGGGTCTTTAATCTAGATTTAAACTGCAGAGTGTGTCTGCCTCCCGAACAATGTTAGGTAGGTTATTCCAGAGTTTGGGCGCTAAATAGGAGAAGGATCTGCCGTCCGCAGTTGACTTTGATATTCTAGGTATTATCGAATTGCCAGAGTTTTGAGAACGGAGCGGACGTGGAGGACTATAATGTAACAAGAGTTCGTTCAAATACTGAGGTGCTAAACCATTCAGGCTTTATAAGTAATAAGCAAGATTTTAAAATCTATACAATGTTTGATAGGGAGCCAGTGCAGTGTTGACAGAACCGGGCTAATATGATCATACTTCCTTGTTCTAGTAAGAACTCTAGCTGCTGCAATTTGGACTAACTGGAGTTTGTTTACTAAGCGTGCAGAACAACCACCCAATAGAGCATTACAATAGTCTAACCTTGAGGTCATAAACGCATGGATTAACATTTCTGCATTTGACATTGAGAGCATAGGCCGTAATATAGATATATTTTTGAGATGGAAAAATGCAGTTTTACAAATGCTAGAAACGTGGCTTTCTAAGGAAATGTTGCTATCAAATAGCACACCTAGGTTCCTAACTGATGATGAAGAATTGACAGAGCAGCCATCAAAGCTTAGACAGCATTCTAGGTCATTACATGCAGAGCTTTTAGGCCCTATAATTAACACCTCTGTTTTTTCAGAATTTATCAGTAAGAAATTACTCATCATCCAGTTTTTTATATCGACTATGCATTCCGTTAGTTTTTCAAATTGGTATGTTTCGCTGGGCCGCGAAGAAATATAGAGCTGAGTATCATCAGCATAACAGTGAAAGCTAACACCGTTTCCTGATGATATCTCCCAAGGGTAACATGTAAAGCGTGAAGAGTAACGGCCCTAGTACTGAGCCTTGCGGTACTCCATACTGCACTTGTGAACGATATGATACCTCTTCATTCACTGCTACGAATTGATGGGGGTCATATAAGTATGATTTAATTTAATATTGTGTCTATAGCTCTGTTTCTGAATAACGAATAATGAACTTCCTATGTATGTACTCCATTGTAACTTAAGATCATGAGCAAGATGAGTTGTTCGTTGTGAGTTTGATAAAATGTTTTAAGTTATAATTTTCTTATGGCAATTAAAAATTTAAAAGAAGTTAAAATCGGTAAATCGTCTATACATATTTTTGATTCTTCATTTTCTTTTCTGACATACTCAGAAGGCTCTCGCTGACGTCTGATGGGAGGTAAATACTCGCGACATCAAACGGGTAAACATCTCCGAACATAAGACAAAAAGGTAAAGTTGACTGGCCAGTATTTGGCCAGACAGTGAAGGTTTTTTTTTTTTTTAAGTAAGGGAGTGTAGTCGGGAGGATCTTGACGGCATCTAGTGGGAGCTCAATACTCACGACACGGACTGGTCAGGTTTGCTGGTAGTCGGATGGAAAGGCCAAGATCACTTAACCGGGAGGGCTTTTGCAGCATTCGACGGGAGTTCAATACTCACTGCGCGGACGGCTAAGTAACACCGATAGTTGAAAGAAAAACATTCAACTATCGACCGGGAAAGCTCTTGCAGCACCTGCCAGGGAGTTCAATACTAAGAACAATTTGGGTTGTCTAAATGGGTAGATGCTATGAGGATTACTTTGTGTAACTGTTTAAAAAATCCGATGAGCTGCGTCCGATAACGTGTCAGAAAATCTTGGTGCGGTCTTTGCATTCGAAAGTTAAGCGTACAAAAAATAAAATAAATAGAATTTCCTGTTCCAGTGTACCCCAAATAAGTGCTATGAATCTGGATGCATAGGCATAACTCTGAAATCTGAGGTGATGTCGACTTTTGCAAGCCAAGTGCTAAGACCCATGAAATATAAGGTTTTTTTTTTTTTTTTCAGAATTTCAGAAATCATCAAGAGTAATCGAGGTGATTACGTTTCAAAACGGCAAGTTATACTGAGCTGACAGATCAATTAGGAGTTTCTCACCCCAGAATTTTCCAAGTAGCCACTCCAGTGGCTAATGCAAAACTGAGAAGGCGGGGCTACATCGAAAGGCCTGATCGTTAAATGGGTATGGACCGGTATGACAGCCTTAAGTTTTATTTTTATATATATATATATAAATATATATTATTTACTATTAAATATACAAATAATAATTATATATATATATATATATAATATATTTATAGTATATATATAATATAATAATATATATATATATATAAATGACTGGGTGTGTAAATAACGTTATACCTAAATATGTAATTACAGTTAATTTTATTAATACAAACAACTTAAATAAACCTAAATATGTAATTACAGTTAATTTTAGTTATATAATTCATGTACATATCATTTCATATCATTTAGTTATATAACAATAATCATACACATAATCTGATTTAATAACCCAATCTGAAGCAAAAACAGAATGTTCTCACAAGCTTTGTGAAATTATACCACATAAACATTTTTATTAGACATGCAACACCAATCAAAAAAACATTCATATAAACCCCCAAATCAGTATTGGGGATTTTCCTCCAATAGTTTGTGCATCATGAACAGTGAGTGATCTGCCTGCTACAGTAAGTCAAAAATTATTATTTTTTATTTTTTTATTATTCTTTTTTTTTCTTTAATTTTTTTTACATCAAGAGGGCTTGCATGAAAAATGGCAACTTTTGATGTCCACATTCAAGGATTTATGATTGCCGTAGCACCTCTGTTGTAAAAGAATTGTTTAAAAATTCAAGATTAAGTGTACATTTGAATTAAATGTTTAGCCAAACAAGGATTAAATTGCACAGTGACATGGAGAAACAATCATCGGGAAGTTGGTGCCCTTTGAAGGCTTTTGACAATGCATGTACTTTATATTGTTTAAAATACGTTAAGTTTGTTCAATAGAACAGTATCGTTAATTGCTTTTCGTACCTCATTTAAACCGATCACCAAGGCCTCATTGCTATTATATATGTATTTCAGGTAATTTTAAAGGCTATTGTTTGATAGCTTCTGTGAAAGCGTTCACTGCTGCAGCAGTGGAGAAATATAGATAGAGGCTCCTGCGGGAGCAGACACTGCAGCGGCAATTGAGAAATATAGATAGAGGCTCCTGCGGGAGCAGACACTGCAGCGGCAATTGAGAAATATAGATAGAGGCTCCTGCGGGAGCGGACACTGCAGCGGCAGTGGAGAAAATAGGGAACAGCTCCTGAGGGAGCAGACACTGCAGCGGCAGTGGAGAGATATAGATAGAGGCTCCTGCGGGTGCAGACACTGCAGCGGCAGTGGAGAAATATAGATAGAGGCTCCTGTGGGAGAGAGAACTGCAGCAGCAGTGGAGAAATATAGATAGAGGCTCCTGCGGGAGCGAGAACTGCAGCAGCAGTGGAGAAATATAGATAGAGGCTCCTGCGGGAGCGAGAACTGCAGTGGGGTTTTATATATATATATATATATATATATATATATATATATATATATATATATATATATATATATATATATATATATATAAAAACGTGCAACTTTAAGGTTATTAGGTTCAAAAACACATGCATTTCCTCTTAATCAGGTGAAGAAAAAAAAGTATTGAAAAACTAGCCAATGCGCACGTTGGCTAGACTTGGAGAGAGGTGCCTAGTAATACTCACGTCACATGTGAATTAAGGTTGCACTTGTTGATTGTTTCTTTGTGGTAAACCTTATTTTTAGCTGTACAAAACAGTTGGTTTTGCTGCTTGATATTGACAATTTGTGTCCTATCATATTATTTGCTTTTAATCTGTTATCTTAATTCAGAACACTCTAGTTTTGTACTGCAAACAGTTTTTACTGTTTACTGCACGTTGTTATTCTCCTCGTTATTTACCTATAGCAGCTAATGAAACTGAAGTCTCACCCATAGGCTCACTTCCGCGTTGAGGAAAAAGGTGGATAATCGATAGTCATTTAGGTACATAGCTGAAATCATTTTCTTGCAAATCAATCTTTTTCATCCGTTTATCTGAGTGAAGTGTAATTTAAAATACAGGAAAAAATACTCGCAAAATTAAGAAAATCTTAGAAATTTATTTGTATTCTACGCCGTTTGCGACGTGGCTGAAAATAATATCAAGATCCTTGTGTCACAACGTCTTTGTGATGAGTGGGGCGGGGCCGAGAGCCATGGGAACGGAGCGAGGCCGGTGGAGTGATTGGGAAATGAGCGACACCTGCTCCACTCACCGGTCTCGAGTCCCACGGAGGAGATCGGGAGGATACAAAAGAGGAGCGACGACAGTGAAGGACGAGAGAGGACCAGGCCTGGGCTTTATTTTGGGTTTTGTTTTTGTTTGTGCACAGCAGTCGCCCGTGAGGGGCTGTCGCGCTATTTTATGTTTATTTGGTTATTAAAGTTTTATTTGAGTGTTCGCCGGTTCCCGCCTCCTTCTTCTCCGTAATTATGGAGTTTTTTTTATCGTTACAGTCTTTAACAACTTTCAGCAACCAATGACACCTTTTAGCGACTTACCTAAAAAATGTATTTGCAACACGGCCTCTGCCGCTAGCGCGAGAGCTTGAGGCCCGGCTGCATGATGCCGCTGTCACCTCTGGCTTGCTTAGTTGGGGACACTTCATTTACAGCAATATCATTGACTTGATTGCAAATTATTGCACAGATACTATTTAAAAAGAAATCCCACTGGCAGTGATACTAAAACTGGGCGACGAAGAAATCTCGCTGGAGTATATTTGCATTTATTAGTGATTTGAGCGATGTTCCTCATCTCCCTAAATTAAAGCTTTCCTTTAACCATCGCATATCATTGTAGTCATTGAAGTGATGCAGTTGAATAGCAAAGTAATGGTTTAATTCTAGTCTAGCTAACTAGTAACTTGCCATTGTCTGTGAAGTGAATGTGCTGTTTTGATTTGTGAATTGTTATATGCGATACGTCATAACTGACAGCGTGTGAGTTTCCCATGCAGATTTACAACAGTGCAAGTTCTGCTCCACTTGCAAGTGTTGTAAGCTTGCATCGGTCTCTTAGCAACATCTGATCCCGGAAGTTGAGAGCAGCCTCTTCTGTTTCAATCTGATAACAGCACCCACGTCACAGACCCTTGTGTAAACAAACAAGTGTAGCCAAAGCTAACTTAACTGTTAGCTGTTAGCATCTGACTAACTGACACTGTGAGAGTCTATTGTGTGAACCACTCCTCTCTCTCTCTCTCTCTCTCTCTCTCTCTCTCTCACACTCCTGGTTTCACTTTTTGTTTATACTATAACCTTCTGTATAGACTCAGTTAGGTTTGCCCCTCCTCACATACGTTTGGTTTTTGTATTAATTTTATTTTTATTTTATTTTATTTTTTATTTATTATATTTTTTTATTTTGTATTAATTTTATTTTTATTTTATTATTTTTTATTTTATTTTATTCTACCTCTCTATGATTTCATTTCATTTCATTCATTTATTTTTAGGTTGAAGGTACAGATTAAGCTAAGTTGATTTTATTTAAATCTGAGATTTAATTAAATCAATTTGTTTATTTATTCATTTATTTATTATTTTTATTTCTTTTAGTCTCCTAAAGCTATTAGGACATTTTCATTTTAACTTTACCTTATTTTAGTTATTTGACCATCACCATCTTCCCTCTCGGTATAGGTTAGAGCAGTTCTAGCAACTGTGTCCCTTTAATGAGTACAGGTTTTAGTAGCCTAATTTCCTGTCTATTACCTTCCTTACACCATGCCCCCGAGCAGACTAGAAACACTTCCTATTGTTTCTGTTTATTAACTTGAGGTGTTTGATGTGTCCCTGCTAGCACAGCTAACAGTCTCCCTAGGTTTATGACCATGCTGCATTACTTTAACAAGTGATAACTGCTTAATCATATCTCCTAAACTAAATAAGGAAAGCCCTCCGTCTCTTCCTGATTTTATTTCAGTTTGTTTAGTTGATACCTTCATAGTGATTGAACCTGTTTGAACCATCAGAGAATACTTGGTAATAATGTTGATAAACCGAATAGTCTAAGTCATTAAATGACCCCCTAGGTTATCACCCATCAACAGTGTTACTCATAATTTTCAGGTGCTCACTCAGACCAATCATCCACTCCCGCCTTATCGGCCACGATATCTACGCGTTTAGTGTGCGTCACTAACTGATCACACCAGTTAACCACGCAACACATAGCCCAAACATTTTAGCTCACTATATCTGTACATACTTGCATTGGCTTTCTGTGCTTTTCCCTCTCCACCTGTCTTACACCTGTGTCCAGATCATCCAGCCCTGCCACCCACCTGATCAGCCAGCAACCTCTGACTAAGCGTTGCAACGGACGCCACCCCCGGTCCGGGACTACTCCTGATCTGTGGCACCTGAGTGAAACGGCTGGACGACAACCTGAACTGGCAGACAGACCATGATCAAACCAAGGCTACAGCTACAGGGAGCCAGCCAGGATCATCTGTGCTCTTGCCCACAGCCGCATCATCCAGGAAATGGAAAATGCCCACAAGGAGGCCGGAGGACTGGAAGCGTGCGCAGAACTGCCAGACCAACTGGACCAGCAAGTAACAGCGGATAAAGAGGACAAGGAGCTACAGGAGGAAGTGGAAAGCTTCAAGAGGCCTTTACAAAACCTGCACAGACACTGAGCATAGAAAGCAGCTGGGAAAAAAGCCAGAGAGGCTCCAACAGGCTGAAGCTCTCTTACAACAAACAACCTACCAGAATGCCCTCCTACTAAGAGAAATGCCCAGATCTCAGCCAACAGTCTCTCGCCACAGAGACATCTATCCTAAAGCCAGACGGTCATGGCACCCAGACAGCACATCAGCAGACGGCTGTCCACCCACTACAGGCCAAAATACACACATGGCCAACTCCACTGCATCTGACCATCAGCTCCATGAGACTGTACACCCCGTGTACCCAACACAACTGGACTTGGAGCATTCATAGAATTGGGCTCAAGTGCAGGAATGTCACCTTTCCAGCCACCCAACTCGTCTGAAGAGCACTGCCAGGTTACAAAGATCAGGCTTGACATCTCAGCTGGTCGCGAGAACCCAGTCTCAAGGTCAGACCAGCCCACGATCCAGATCTTTGCTAACCAGCCACTGACCACAGGGCCAGCCATTCCATAACCAAGTAATGGCATCACCCAGCCACTTCAGCTGATGGCTGCACATCCAGGATGATCCAACACCTCGCAGCATACCGGTCACCACACAAACTGGTATCAAGACTCCTGAGGAGCCCAATCGAAAAGGGGGGCAACCAGGAAAAAGAATGCTGGAAAACAAGGCGAGACTTGGAGCCCTGGTGACACTGAAGTAAACCCAACTTTTATGTCACCTCTAACTCTTTGATAGACCACACGATGAAGCTCAGAAACAGAACTGAACTTTTAAGGCCCCAAAGGTGTGCACTGAACATGCAGTCATACATGTATACCACCTTCTCATTGATAAAGAGCTGCTGGATCACATTGACCCTTTGCTGAACTTCAGACAGCCGAAACTCAAGGCTGAAGTGCAAAACCCCTGCCACTTCAGCCAAACAGTTCACCCAGACAGATATGTCAACCATGGTGACTGTCAAGGACACCTGCGTTTTAACCTAAAGTAAAATAACCAAAGCTCAGCCTGCTACTTCCTGTTTCTTGCAGACATTGCAACCCCCTTAAGAAGCTCTGTCAACTGCGAGAACTTTCTGCCAAGAACTTACCAGACATTTACTATTGTGAATATATAAGACTGCAGTCCCAGCACATACAAAAAGGGGTTGCTGTTCAGCTCAACAGACAGCGTGGCCAAACCCTCAACCACACACCTTCAAGGGAATGGAGGGAACCCAGCCCCACTTTGAGCAACACCCCTTTTCTGGAGAGACAACTGCCAATGCTAAAGCTGCTCTTCACAAGAGACAATGATGCATAGCTAATGCTAATTATGTGGACTGACTCAAGACCACCTAACATGGCATCTGCATTCTTTGCCATGCCTGATTTACCCTCATCCCAAGGAGTTTCATCTGACAGCTGGATTCACCAACTACTGCCTTAGTGCTTGTCTACACCAACAACATGGCCAGAACTAAAGGGAGTGCCCACTTCAGCAGAACACTGCTTCCACCAGAGCACAGAACTACTCAGATGACAAAAAGAGCCTGCTCTGCACTTCCTGAACCATCCAGCGATTCTCCAGTCACAACGGAACCTGGAAAGTGATCACAGAGATGTGCCTCCAAACTTTAATGGCCTTCAACAGCCAACGCATCCATACAGAGGACCAACGCCCCAAAGCCCCATGGTCAATGGACCTTTAAGGATGCAATGTTGAGGCACGGTGTGCCCAGATCAGATGTTTTGTGGGTTAACAGCAAACCTCTCCCACAGCAACACAGCAAGCTGGACTTCCAGTCATCAAAGTACAAGTGACAGCCATCCTGATCGTCCTTCAAATTGCATTGACTCACAAGAAGTGCATCAGAAAACTCCTGATTTACAGACTCAAAGACATTGTCAATGTTGGATATTGGCAAGGAAACACTCACGTCGGGATACACACACCAGTTGTCGTAGCCTACCACGACAGTAACCCACAGTTATACCTGGCCCCAAATCTGCATATGTGTACCCTGACCAAAGACATTCATTATCTCTGCCCTAGCAAGCCCTTCCTCCGAGACAACACTGCCACCCGTGTCAGACTGCTTAACCCTCTGAAGTCGATTAACGCGTATACGCGTTTTGGGGTATTTTCTCCTGATAACCCCGAAAAGAACTTAAATTACACTTTCAGTTTTGATCGTACAGATAAGAGCAATACATCAATCGAATCTGTAAAGGGTCTACTTTTTTTGTATACAGACATAATAACAACAAAACTTTGTGCACTTATAAAATAAAGATAACAAACAAGGAGTGCTGTCTGCAGCCTTTGTCTGCGCTGATCTTCAGTTACAAACGCGTCATTAAAATGAACTGTAACTCAGTGAATACTCAACACAGAGACATGAGAGAGATGTCTATAGAAAGCCTGACATGTCTACTTTTAAACTAAACAAGTGCTGCCGAAAACAAATATTCTGTGATAAAGTAATCCATATGAAAACAACGCGATGTCCGTTTTTCACGTCTCCCTTCATTATCTTCTAATACGACCACGCCCCCGCGCTGAACGCGCTTTTGAGATTCAAATGTTACACTGAAGCGCGCGGCTTGAATACGCCCACACAGCAGAAGACAACGCAGCGAGATAGTTCTTCAAGTTTTTTTATTTTACTGTTTGCTTCGCAATGAGAGGAATAAGACATAATTCACCCCAAAAGGATGTGATGTGGTTGAGGATTTGAGATTTGGATTTCCTCAGAAAAAAAAGAATGAAGCACTTTATTCAGCAGAGATCATAAACATGAGTAAGTCTCTTATTTATTTATATACTTGTACTAGTTTTCACATCACGTGTAAACATTTTACTAGTTAGACTTTTTCCAAAGACTTTTTCCAAACTATAATTCCTGACTAAATGTATAATCAAGTGAAATATTTATGAAGTTTCAATAACAATATACACTACTATACCATTCAAAGCTTGATGTAAATAATATAAATGTACCAATAAATGTAACTGTAACAAATGTAATAAACAATGCTGTTCTTTCAATTTATCCCCCCTAAAAAACCTGAAAAAAATATTTTCAGCTCTTTTCAACATTAATATTAATAATAATAATAATGATAATAATAACAATAAATGTTTTTTTGTAGAAAATAAGATTGTTAAAAGGATTTCTGAAGGATTGTGTGACTGGAGTAATGATGCAAAAACTTCAGTTTGAAAGTCAGCTTTGATTGTTCCTAATAAACTGTTTAACTGCACTCACAAGTGAGTATTAAATTATGTTGTGGGATAATTAAATATATTCTAAATAAACTACAAACATAAAATTATATACATTTATTTTGTCCTCACATTCTTTCTTGTAACTCATTCCTCTCAGTGACACAGCTGACTGAATGGCTCATTATGCAGCTCATTATGCAGGCCTTTGTCTTCTCAGGTGTGAATTCATGATAGTTGACGCCTACTCGCATATGGACTTTTACCAACAAAAAGTGTCTTAGAAAATTTAAATCAATATACTGTTTTCTGTAAGTGAGTAAACAAGATGATTTTCACATCATTTAGAAAAAAAAAATTCTAGGCTACAAGCTCCAGTTCTCAAAAGTCCCGGGAAACAATTTTATGTATGTGTTTTATTTCCTTATTCAAGTGATTTAAACATTTTTAGTTTTTCACTAACCACACGCATAACATTTTTTTCTCTCAAAAACACAATCATGTACATAAATGCTGGTCACATATTATTATAGCCCAGTTTGTGCTGATTACAGTGAGATTAGACTTTAGCCATTTATATATTTATAAGAAAGGCAATAAGGCAATAAAACACATACAGAAAATTGGTTCCCAGGACTTTTGAGAACTGGAGCTTGTAGCCTAGAATTTTTTTTTTCTAAATGATGGACAAAATCATCTTGTTTACTCACTTACAGAAAACAATATATTGATTTAAATTTTCTAAGACACTTTTTGTTGGTAAAAGTCATATGCGAGTAGGCGTCAACTATCATGAATTCACACCTGAGAAGACAAAGGCCTGCATAATGAGCTGCATAATGAGCCATTCAGTCAGCTGTGTCACTGAGAGAGAAGAGTTACAAAGAAAGAATGTGAGGACAAAATAAATGTATATAATTTTATGTTTGTAGTTTATTTAGAATATATTTATTTATCCCACAACATAATTAAAAATTCTCTTGTGAGTGCAGTTAAACAGTTTATTAGGAACAATCAAAGCTGACTTTCAAACTGAATTTTTTTGCATCATTACTCCAGTCACACAATCCTTCAGAAATCCTTTTAACAATCTTATTTTTCTACAAAAAAAACACATTTATTGTTTATTATTATCATTATTATTATTATTAATGTTGAAAAGAGCTGAGAATATTTTTTTCAAGTTTTTAAGGGGGATAATTGAAAGAATAGCATTGTTTGTTACATTTGTTACAGTTACATTTATTGGTACATTTATATTATTTTTACATCAAGCTTTTGAATGGTATAGTAGTAGTGTATATTGTTATTGAAACTTCATGATATTTCACTTGATTGTACATTTAGTCAGGAATTATTAGTTTGGAAAAAGTCTTTGGAAAAAGTCTAACTAGTAAAATGTTTACACGTGATGTGAACAACTAGTACAAGTATATAGATAAATAAAAGAGACTTACTCATGTTTATGATCTCTGCTGGATAAAGTGCTTCATTCTTTTTTTCTGAGGAAATCCAAATCTCAAATCCTCAACCACATCACATCTTTTTGGGGTGAATTATGTCTTATTCCTCTCAGCGCGAAGCAAACAGTAAAAAAAAAAAACTTGAACAATCTCGCTGCGTTGTCTTCTGTTGTGTGGGCGTATTCAAGCCGCGCGCTTCAGTGAAACATTATAATTTGAATAGCGTGCTCGGCGCGTGGGCGTGGTCGCATTAGTATGGAGTCAAAGTAATATCATATATATACGCAAAAAAATAAAGTTTTGCAAAAGAAAATAAAGTTTTGCAAACGAAAATTAAAGTATTGAGGAAAATAATTTTGCTTTTTGCAAACAAAAATAAAGAATTGCAAAACATAAATGATACCGCGCGGAAGAAATGATTTTGCAATACATATTTTCCGTGGTCATATCTATTATTTTATTTGCAACACTGATTTTATTTTGCGTGTCGGTCTAGTTTGAGCTTGCGCTGCAGTTTTTTTTTTCCTGTGCGCTTCATTTTTCTGCGCGTCTCGCTTTGTGGCGCTGTTTTGACGTGGGGGTGGAGTCAAGGAGCAGGGGCGTGTACAACATGGAAGTGACGTCATCGGCCCGAGACGCAGCTCACTGATCCAGGTACTGTCATGATGAGCAGATGCATGCGAGTGGATCGCTTCCTTTTATTCACTAGCATTAAAAACATGCATGGTTTCATTTTATTAACTTTATTAACAAATGTATATGTGTATTAGCAGCGTTTGCTCAAGTTAAAGAAGTTGTTACCATGCACATCTGCTGTTTATTTCTCTCGATGTGCACTCTTTTACTGGCATAAAGTTGGCTTGACGTTGGACGTTTATATATTCGCAGATCTAGGGACCATCTCTAAAGTTACATGCGAAACTACTATACACTCCTCTAACGTCAATAGCATGCAAGGAGAATGACTAACAGTCATGAAAGCAACTGTTAACTGTTTATCCAGGTGTCAACTATAATGCACACCTTTTTATATTTTTTGATAATTATTAAAATAAACTGTAAATCATATGTAAAAATTGCTACTTTTTCATTACCAAATGGACGTAAACACTAATTTAAAGCTTAATGAAAAAATAGCAATATTCTACATATGATTTACAGTTTAATTTGAATAATTATGAAAAATATGAACGGTGTGCATTATAGTTGACACGAAGGATATGAACACTTTACAGTATGTTTTATGAAAGTGAGTCATTCTGTTCAAATGCTATTGAGCTTCAAATTATGGCATATTTTAAATTTGAGCCCATTCGGTAATGACAATGAATATTTTACATTTGATTTACAGTTTATTTGAATAATTATGAAAAATATGAATGGTGTGCATTATAGCTGACACCTAGATGAACACTTTACAGTATGTTTTATGAAAGTGAGTCATTCTGTTCAAATGCTATTGAGCTTAAAATTATGGCATATTTTAAATTTGAGCCCATTCGGGTAATGAAAATTAGCAATAATTTTACATTTGATTTACAGTTTATTTTATAATTATCAAAAAATATAAAAGGTGTGCATTATAGTTGACACCTGGATGAACAGTTAACAGGTTGTTTTCATGACTGTTAGTCATTCTCCTTGCATGCTAATGACGTTAGAGGAGTGTATAGTAGTATCGCATGTAACTTTAGAGACGGTCCCTAGATTTGCGAATATCAAACGTCCAATGTCAAGCCAACTTTATGCCAGTCACACACTTTTATAGCATTAAAATGTGTATTGTTTCATTTGGTTAACTGCATGTGTATTAACAGTGTTTGTTTAAGATCTAACCAGTGGGAGGACGCCAGCGCACAGAAGCGTTCTTTGTTCACATTAGTTCAGAGTTACTGCTAGTTTTAATGTAAAATTATGCAATTCACTTCATAAACTATAACGTACATCATTAAAGAGGTCTACAACTCAAGTTTTATATCGATCCTCGACTTCGTTTTTCATTTACCTAACTCCTGGCATAAATTAATAAATGATTGTCATTGTAAGATAAAAAAAAATGAAGCTCGAATCTTTTTGGTTTAATTTTGCCACGAGTTTAATGCATAAACAAACCCGCGTGACCATAGCAACCTGAAATTATCAGAGATTGATCAAATATTTTTATCCATCCCACAGTCCGTTGATTGTGTCTTTTTAGGTAATATATGTGCATATAAGGCTATTATTATTTTTATCATTATATATGATATATATATATATATATATATATATATATATATATATATATATATATATATATAATATATCCAAGGGATGCTGCACACTGCTGGGTGGTTGAGGAGAGACCCCCCACATGATCATACAGCGAATTGGGTGTACAACAATACATTATAAAGCGCTATATAAATGCATCATTTCATTTATTCATATAGGCTAACCGTATATATAATTGATAATAATATTAAATTAAATAGGGCTATATTTTTATATTTATTGTTATGCTTATTTCCCCTTTTAATTTCGTGTATTGCTAACCTAATTAACGTTCTTTGTTTAAATTAGTGTTTTCATTTACAAATGAAACTAGCGAATTATTTCATTTATAATTCTTGTATTTATTATTATAGGGTTATTGTTAAATTCATCCTCTAAAGTGCACTTCCAGTAAAAAATCTTTATTGACATGTCGGGCTTTTACAGTATAGGCTATTATTTACAAAACTCTTCAGGGCTGCATTTTCCAAAAGCTTCGTTAAAACTAGCAGTAACTCTGAACTAATGTGAACAAAGAACGCTTCTGTGCGCTGGTGTCCTCCCCACAGGTTAAGAGATTTTAAACAAAACACTGTTAATACACATGCAGTTAACCAAATGAAACAATACACATTTTAATGCTATAAAAAGTGTGCACATCGAGAGAAATAAACAGCAGATGTGCATGGTAACAACTTCTTTGTAACTTGAGCAAACACTGCTAATACACATATACATTTGTTAATAAAGTTAATAAAACGAAACCATGCATGTTTTAATGCTAGTGAATAAAAGGAAGCGATCGACTCGCATGCATCTGCTCATCATGACAGTACCTGGATCAGTGAGCTTTTCTCGGGCCGATGACGTCACTTCCAGGGAGGCCTGTTGTACACGCCCCTGCCCCTTGACTCCACCCCCACGTCAAAACAGCGCCACAAAGCGAGACGCGCAGAAAAGAAGCGCACAGGAAAAACTGCAGCGCAAGCTCAAACTAGACCGACACGCAAAATAAAAAAATAAAATAAAATAAAATAACATATAAAACAAGTATTTGCAAAATCATTGCTTTTGCCCATCTCATTGCGGGTATCATTTATGTTTTGCAATTCTTTATTTTTGTTTGCAAAAAGCACATTTAATTTTTCTCAATACTTTTATTTTCGTTTGCAAAACTTTATTTTCTTTTGCAAAACTTAATTTTTTTGCGTATATATATGATATTACTTTGACTCCATACATTAGAAGATAATGAAGGGAGACGTGAAAAACGGACATCGCGTTGTTTTCATATGGATTACTTTATCACAGAATATTTGTTTTCGGCAGCAATTGTTTAGTTTAAAAGTAGACATGTCAGGCTTTTCTATAGATATCTCTCTCATGTCTCTGTGTTGAGTATTAACTGAGTTACAGTTCATTTTAATGACGTGTTTGTAAATGAAGATAAGCGCAGACAAAGGCTGCAGACAGCACTCCTGGTTTGTTATCTACATTTTATAAGTGCACAAAGTTTTGTTGTTATTATGTCTGTATACAAAAAAAAGTAGACCCTTTACAGATTCGATTGCTGTATTGCTCTTATCTGTACAATCAAAACTGAAAGTGTAATTTAAGTTCTTTTCGGGGTTATCAGGAGAAAATACCCCAAAACGCGTATATCAGTGATTCAAGAAAACCAATATTTTCAGAGTATGTGGATTCAAGTACCATTCAAGTGCCATGCTCCACCTTGATGATCTGGCATTGTACCATCTTCCGAGTGAAGAGTATCGATCAGCGCTGGAAATCCCATCCTTCTTCAAGAATTACAACTTCACCCTAGATCCAGAACTGAAACTGAGGATTGAGAAAGGGGGATCCCAGCTAATTGATATTACTCCCATCGACATGGCCCTCCAAGCACTATCTCGACTGCCCATTCTGACCAACTCACCTGTTGTCCAAGCTTGGACTGCCGCCAACATAGCACTGTGCCTCTCTACGGTAATAAATTACACCCTGACACTGGGCCTGGCTTTCATCCTTTTCAAAAGGGCCAACGAGATGCGAGCGTCCACAGCCAAGCTCACAAATGCCGTGTCTGGAGGTTTCAGAGGATAACTAGTAACCACCTGCTACATGACCATCATGATTCGTCCAACGATGTCCACACATGGACTTCGTGGGCCGAAAAGGGGGACTGTAGTGTATGGACTAGATCATGATAACACATTCATTCTAATATTCAGAAAGATTTTTAATCTACTGACTGACCTCATGTAAATCACAGCTTAGAGCCAATGAGTCTGCATCAAACAGTGCCATTGACACCTTTAGGGGCCTGTTTGAGCATCACCAGGAACACCTCTACATTCCTAGCTCGGACTCATAAGCTTCAAAGAGATCTTAATCAGCTTCAATGGCCAAAGCATGCAGAGGAAAAAGACCTCACCATGCCGCTCGCACACACATACACACACACACACACACACACACTCAAACCTTCTTGCATTTAACTCAGGATATAAGCCATTCCAAATGTATACGATATATTCCTGTGTGTTTGTATGTTTCCCAGCTCATATTAGCATAGTTATGATTCTCTAGTCGTATTAGTTGACCTCTAAGTGCCTATAATAACGCATAAGAATGTATCTTTATGTTTCTATCTGTCTTGCATATCTTTCTTGGTACCTAATTAAACCTCTCGGTTTGCCTTAGCTAAATATCTCTACTATGTGAGCCTAAAATGCATCATACTATTTGTACCATAGTTTGGGTTACCAGTAACCAGTTCATCACGCCATTCATAAAATATGCAAATCAGGTGTCATTGAGACAAAGAAACACTTTCCAGCTGAAACTATATGCCTTGTTATTGGTCAATCCAACCAAAAGGGGTGATACTGGGAAACCAGATAAAACCTCTTCCACACCCAAAAAGGCTCCTCTTAACTTCCAGTTCCCTGGAGACACCCATCACATTGGGCACCTCGCGACTCCCCTTCCAGGGGGGGAGTCCGATCTTCTGGCAGTTTTCAGCAACTTTGTTGATTCACTTCGGAGCAGTCAACCCATGGATGAAATGACGAAAGTTTCACTCCTAACAGGATTCAACAGGAATCTACGCATTATACATGCACCGGGACACTTTTACTCAGCAACTACAGAACCAATGCAAAGTACAGCTTGTTAACTATTTAGATGCACTTCTAGGCTTTGACCCCCTTTTAATTAAGGTGATGAGATTCTTTGATGGTTTCTTAACAGGTTGTGATTTAGTTTATGAGTAAATACTGCCATGACTCTCCACTCTCTTGCGTGTGAGCGCTCGCTCGCTCTCTCTCACTCTCTCTGCAGTGCGCTCTCTCTCTCTATCTCTCTCTCTATCCATGCCTTCCTTGCGTTGGCATCTATGTTTAATGTGTGTATGTTTGTGTCTAGTCAGATGTTGCATGTTCCCCTGTAGTGTATTTTAACAAACATCCATATGTATTCACACTTGGTTGTCTGTGTTTGCTGCTCACAGGACGAGGTCACTTTAACGTTCTGGTTTCGTTACATGCTCTGGGAGCAATGTATTAGTAGTAAAATTATTTTTCGTGGCCAGAGAAATTATTTTACTTAGAGTCAATAAACGATTAACACTGTCTGCCCTGCGGACAAACCAATCATTTTATTGTACTATTAATGATATAATGCGTCAAGTAATTCCTGAAGATGAATGTAGTTATTAATAACCCGTTATGATTAATTATGTACATCTCACTTTGAGCTAATTTGTTACATAGTTTCCACTGTTATGCTTATTCCTCAACTATATCTCAACAAGACCAGATGAAACTTCTAAATTATCTAAGCTAACAGAGTGTGTTAAAAATGTAAAAGATTGGATGACCAATAATTTTCTCCAATTAAATTCGGATAAGACAGAGATATTTCTTATTGGACCAAAAAACAGTACACCGAATCTCTTGGATTACAATTTGCAACTAGACGGATGTACTGTTACTTCCCCTACTGTCAAAAATCTGGGTGTTATATTAGACAGCAACTTGTCTTTTGAAAATCATATTTCACGCTCCCTAAGGTCACAAAACACTGGACTTTTGGTAGTTCCTAGGATAGCAAAGTCCACTAAAGGAGGTAGAGCTTTTTCGCATTTGGATCCTGAACTCTGGATTAGTCTTCCTGATAATGTTCGGGGTTCATACACACTCTCTCTGTTTAAATCTAGATTTAAGACACATCTCTTTAGCCAAGCATTCATATAATGCATCTCATGATCTTGTACTGCAGTTATATCTGATCATGATGCACATTTTTATTCTTTAGCTTGGGTTGAACAAATCATTTTTGCTTGGTTGGAACAGCAGTTACACTAATTATGTCTCTATTTGTTTCTCTGTTTCTGCCCCATGGTAACTAGGAATTACACAAGCTTCAGTCTGGATCAAGCAACAACCTCCCACTCTCTCTCATGAATCCAAAAAGGAAGTGACTAAAACTGCAATCCATTGACCGCTAGAGGCTGGCTCCAAAAGAGAGTCAATCCCATAGACTCCCCATGTTAAAATGCCCAACTTTACAGCAGAAAAAAATTTGTTTACAGCCTGGTACATAAAGTGGTTTTGGTCAATATAGCTAATTTTGCCCTTCATGACAACTGTGAGGGGGGTGAATTTTTTTTAAGGGCTTAAAGTTCTCTGGTATATTAAAATATTGTCACGTTCTAGTGAAGCTCACTTGAGTGACAGGTGGATTGCCACTGCAAGCTAAAGCTATTCACCTAGGTGGGTGTGTTTTCAGCAACCGATTCCCACCTCTTTGCCCATTTTTCAATTATCTGGGAGTGACGTGCAGTGGTGTGCTGCCAAGATGGCAACGGCCTGCTCCGCCCACTTTGAGCTTCAAAAATGTTCTTCACAAATCTACGGGTGATGTCACCGACACAACGTCCGTGTTTTTATACAGTCTATGGCAGGGATAGGCAACGTCGGTAACCCTAAACAAACACACCTCAAAAATCAAATCTAACCCTAATCAAACACACCTGAACAAGCTAATTAAGGTCTTCAGGATTACTTAGGCTACAGACAAGTGAAGTTTTTTTTTTATTAGGGTTGGAGCTAAGCTCTGCAGGACATCAGCACTCCAGGACCAACGTTTCCTACCCCTGGTCTATGGTCTGGATCCAACCCTTAAAAGATCTTAAATGACTGAACACCTGAGAATAGATGATGCCAACCCCTCAGAGGACCTCAGATGATGCCTACCCTGAAACAACACTACCAAATTTTGCTATAAGTTTGATTGCAACATATAATCATTGCTGTTAACAGTGTTCGTCGTCTGTTTGATTACATCATTAACTAAATTTTACCGTACATTTTTGCCATATGTACATCAACTTGACAGTCACCAGTGATAAGCTACTACTAAATATATTGTAGAAACTTAATTTCCTGTAAAGCTGCTTTGCAACAATTTGTATCGTGAAAAGCGCTATACAAATGAACTTGAACTGAATTGAATTGAATAGAGGAATGACAAATACAGAAGAAAGAAACGACAAAGAGTCTTTATTGAAACACAAAGAGAGAGAAAACTGTCCAGAGAAGAAATCTGGAGAACATTCTCCTTGCAGTTACTCTGATCCACAGCTGGGACTGATGTTCAGAGACGGAAAAATTCCTGTAGAGCTGAGAGAGAGCAGAAGAGCAGCACTGTGATGAAAAACAAACCACAGCAATCCAGCGACTGTAAGACACACACAGTGGAGAGTACAGTATATACTCAGCTAATGAGGAGCAGATCGAGTAATTGTCAGGGAATTACACAAACAAGCATTTCCTATGAGCCTTTCATCGCTCTGATCATGTGACACGAGAGAAATACATGAGGAAACACAAACAGATCCAGCAGCCTGTTACGTCCATAGGGACGTCTGTGTATTTTCATTTGCTGGTGTAAGATATAGTACTTGTCTCAGTATGTTCTGTTTTGTGCTTCTCTGTTGCTCCTCCTATCCACTTCACAGGTTGGGAGTGCCACCTGATTTGTGTTCCAGCTCATTAAGGTGTGAGTGGAGCACTATAAAACCAAGAAACTTCCAAACAGGTAGAGAGAGAGATTAAGACATGCTTCTGAGAGACTGTCATCTTCTGGTCCCAGCACTTGTCACTTTCAGTGTGTATGGTGTAACTTGTTGGGTTGTGTGAACACTAAAGAAGGTATGCACTGTGCTAACTTCTATGTCAGTATGGTAACTCTGTGTGAACAGTTTTCAGTAAAAAGTTGGAGAAGCTTTGCCAAAATTCTTTCAAACAAACGACGACTGTTAGCATCTGATAAAATATTAACAACACATTAATGTCCAGTACAATGTTAATGTAAAAATAAGCAGGTGGTGGAGTGCTAACTTTTGATAATTTTTCAGTACCACATTAATGTCAGATTCATTGTTGCTATAAAAATGATCACGGCATCTGTGGACTGCTTCATTATGTCTGTTCTCTGTTATTTTGTTTTATTTTGTGGGTTTCCTTAGGTTCCTTCAGTTTGCGAATGTTCGTTTGAACTATGGTTTCAGGAAACACTGAATCACTGAACTATGATGGAAATGACAGACCTTGAGACCACAGCTAACGATGCTTTGAGAAAGCGCACCACTGTATGCGAAAAGATCATGAATGCAGACACAGAACACAAAAAGACAAATGCCAATGCAGGTTATAATCAGTGTTTTGTGAGTGTACATGGCTAAAGCGAATTATTACAGTGACTCTGCAAATGTATTGCAAACAAAAAAAAACAAACACTCATGCTAAGTTAAAATAACAACTGCTTGCAATCCTTTAAAAAATATACTATTATAATTCAATTTAAATTGGCATTCAGGAGACAACTGCAAAACATTATTTCAGCCAAAAAGAAAATGTCAATTCCAAAAAATTCAAGCATTCCACCTAATTCATTCTGTCATTTTAGGAGAGCAATCTCATCGATCACAGGATCTCTGATTGTAGCAAAAAAGGGCTAACCCATTGTGGATTTGGACATGGATATGGATTACAGTGTAAGAGTGAAGTTTTTCAACCAGTGAGCCCACCTAAATGTGATTATATGGAGGCGAATCATTAGTTTTAACTTTGTCCTCTGGAAATTAAATAGGATACACCACCGTATGTAGATAACTCTGACTAAACTCACTGATATCATACTAATGGAAACACAGTGTCTAATATAAAGAATACTAATGTGAATATCTATATATAAAAATGTGGGTTGGTATGATGTTTTTCCAAGAAGTCTCTTCTGCTCAACAAGGCTGCATTTATTTGATCAAAATATACAGTTAGTCATTTCCTGGATGATCCATGACTGTTTTTCTGTTTTGTGATAGTCGTTCATGAGTCCTTCATTGGTCCTAAACAGTTAAACTGCCTGCTGTTCTTCATAAAAATCCTCCAGCTCCTGCAAATTCTTTGGTTTTCCAGCATCTTCTGCATATTTGAACCCTTTTCAACAGTGTCTGTATGATTTTGGGATCTATCTTTTCACATGAAGGACAGTTGGGGGACTCATGCATAACTATTATATAAGGTAAGAACATTGTAAACTTTTTGAATTTGATGATCAGGGTAAATTGTACTTCATTACTGTATGTCCTGAAGTGATTGTATAACAAAATGTTGTATGTTAGATTGGACCTGGTGCAGAATTACAGACTGAAGTTCAATTCTTGTGCCTAGTTCTTTCATTTTCATTTTACTTCGTTTGCAACTTAAATTTGTGCAAAAATACAACCGAAATATCACACAATCGGATAAAAGAGATGAATGACAGCAGCTGGCCTGCAGCTAATTAATCAGTGAACCTGTGATAGCCCAGCTGCCTCATCAGGAATCCACATGTGTACTCTATGAGTCTGATATCTCTCCTTGGCATGTTTCTCCTCCATTTGTCAATGCTGGCTGGTGAAATGTCCCCTTCATACATCAGGTTATACAAGTTTGTGGAGGTGGTGAACATTAGCTGATTCAGGGCTGAAGGTGATACAGGGATTCCAAGGAAAGAGTGAATCTTCTCAGCTGTTTCCTGAGGATAGGTTACGACATCCTCAAACCTGACTTGAAGATAGGACTCTTCAGATAAGGTAGCTGTGACTCTGAGGACAGCAGCGGTGTGAGCGAGCCACAGATGGGCCAACAACAGCACAGGATTGGTCTCTGAACGAGATATGAGCTGCCACAGGTTCCTAAACTCCGCCGCAAACGCAGGAATCTTACTAAGTTGTCGCTTACCATGTCCTGATGGAAAATAAGAGCTAGATGCTGGGGAATGTTCTTGAGTGAGTAAAGGCTGGGTTTGCTATTATAAAGCATCAGATAAATCCATGCACGAGGGTCTCTGACGATGTAGATGGCTCTCAGAGAAGGGCCGATAACTTCTTGGAGAAAGGGCAGCTTGAGAGCCCAGCTGCCACTGCAGAGATTGAGAACCACACGGGCATTAGGATAGTCCAGCGTGTGTCTCCTCAGCTCTCGGACATACTCTACATCCCTGTCGACTCACACCCGGCCTTTCATCTCAGCCTTGAACTCTCTCCTCCTCAGCCTCCTCCTCTTGTCCAGGGAGACGCTCACTCTTTGGGCCGGTTTCAGGGGGCTGGTGTCATGGAATGGGATGTTCTGCAGGAATAAGTGGGTGTTGTGAACCAGTGAATGCAGCCAACCTTGAATCATTTTAAAATGCCCACACTGGGCTTCTGACTGCATCCATTCACAAGCATCTACTAAAGTGTCAAATTCGAACTCTGTTTCGGGTATATCCAAGTGTTCTGTAGGGATGCGCAGATATACAAAGTATGTGTTGTTGTAGAAAAGATGCTTAAGGATGTCAGATCCAGAGCCAGGCAGCGTGGTGATCACAACCGTGGGCAGAGGGAGCTGATGCTGGTCATAAAGCATCATTTGTTTGCTAAACTCCGGGTCTGTGGTGGCTCCGCGCCACTTTACCTTACACAGGAGCTGATCACAGCTGTTTGAGACGAACAGGAGCTCTGTTATCCACAGCATTAACACCGAAAGCAAAGCGTAACGCATCAGTCTGCTAAAGCAAATGTAAAACTTCCGCTGTAGGGTCAAGAAAACAATGGCCACACACAGTATTACCCCAGCTATGACATTTACCGTAACCCCAAAGTCAAAGAGATGATTGTGCAGTTTTGTCTGTTTGGGGACAAGCTGCGTCCCCAAGCCAAAATGGATAACCTGATGTCTGTCTTCCACCTTAGCATAACCCCCAAAGCCCAGATAGCTGGAACGGGCCCCAATGTCTCTGTGATTGGTTACTACAGACACTATTTTCTCTGTATTATTGATGACAAGAGAAAGCTTAAGCCCATTCTTACGGCTTTCAATAAACCTGCAGTTGGAAACTTTAACATAAGGCCCGTGCAACACATACATTTTGTAATGAGCATCCCAGAACTCCATCAATGCCCCATTGTAGCTGTCTGTGAAACTGTGGGGCACGTATTTAAAGTCAATATCAAGATTGTGAAAGAACGCACTGACGGCATTCACCGGTGAGTCGTCTCTTTTCTCGATGTGGTCTACTACCACAAGAGTCTGTGAGTTGAGGAGAAGCAGGGCTCCAGCCGCTTCTCCTAGTCTCATGGCTGAGGAATATGCTGCAACCGCTTCTCCTCTCACAAACATAGCGTCTCCATGAGCAGAAGCAGCAATCAGCTCTCCTGCTGAGTCTCCGACCCCTCGGTCTGTCCAGCGGAGCCACTTGGCACATTCACCAAGCTGTCCTTCCCAAGGGACATTACACTGGCTCGTCGGGGATGGACTGAACACCAGCACGTTGTTTAGGAAGCTGTATTTAGGGCCATATAAAGCCTCAGAAACAAATACTTACACAATTATTGCTCCAGTCAGAAGAGCAACTATATTAGTGGATTGATGGTTTTGAAGAAACTGCTTCCCCCAGCCCCTGTACTTTAATGTCTCGTAGAGCGTTTGGGTTTCAGCAAAAATCTTCTTTAAGTACAGGTCTTGGCGCTTCTGATCCAGCAATGAGTAGATGAAGTCAAAAGCAGTAGCAAATCCAGTGAGCGAATGAGCCATCGGAACTTCATCGTTAGGTGCACTGCTTACTTTCCAGTCAGGATACATGGACATCCGGTCCATGAACTTAATCAGGAACTGCACTGCTGCGGTGTCCTCAGGATACAGGAGGCAGTAGAGGGCCAGAGGCATTTACATTTACATTTAATCATTTAGGAGACGCTTTTATCCAAAGCGACTTACAAATGAGAACAGTAGAAACAATCAGATCAACGAGAGAACAACAAACGGTATACAAGTGCTATGACAAGTCTCAGTTAGACTAGTACAGGACACGTAGCCAGGGTTTTTTTTTTTTTTTTTGAATATGATAGACAAGAAAAAAGAAAAAGGTAAGTACTAGTATTAGTTGGTTAAGTGCAGGTGAAAAAGATGAGTCTTTAGATGTTTTTTGAAAATGAGTAACGACTCAGCTGTTCGAATTGAGATCGGGAGGTCATTTCACCAGCTGGGAGCAGTCCAGGAAAAAGTCTGTGAGAGTGATTTTGAACCTCTTTGGGATGGCACCACAAGGCGTCGTTCACTTGCAGAGCGCAAACTTCTGGAGGGTGCATAAGATTGAACAAGTGAGTTTAGGTAAGTTGGCGCCGTGCCAGTGGTCGTTTTGTAGGCAAGCATCAGTACCTTGAATTTGATGCGAGCGGCTACTGGTAGCCAGTGTAACCTGATGAGGAGAGGAGTAACATGAGCTGTTTTTGGCTCATTGAATACAACCCTCGCTGCTGCATTTCTGGATCAGTTGTAGAGGCTTGATAGTACATGCAGGAAGGCCCGCCAGGAGAGCATTGCAATAGTCCAGTCTGGAGAGAACAAGAGCCCTGGACAAGAAGTTTGGGTGGCTTGCTCTGACAGGAAGGGTCTAATCTTCCTAATGTTGTATAAGGCAAATCTGCAGGACCGGGTCGTTGTATGGTCTGTGAGGCTTAACTGATGATCCATCACAACTCCTAGGTTTCTGGCTGTCCTGGAAGGAGTTATGGTTGACGAACCCAGCTGTATAGAGAAGTTGTGATGAAACGATGGGTTAGCTGGAACCACCAGCAGTTCAGTCTTAGTAAGGTTGAGCTGAAGGTGATGGTTATTCATCCAGCTAGAAATGTCACTCAGACAAGCTGAAATGAGAGCAACTACCGTCGGGTCATCTGGTTGGAATGAGAAGTAGAGTTGAGTGTCATCAGCGTAGCAGTGATAGGAAAAGCCATGCTTCTGAATGACAGATCCTAATGACGTCATGTAGATGGAGAAGAGAAGCGGTCCAAGTACTGAGCCTTGAGGAACCCCAGTAGCAAGTTGTTGTAACTTAGAAACTTCACCCCTCCAAGACACCATGAAGGATCTATCAGAAAGGTAGGAGTTAAGCCACTGGAGTGCGGTTCCAGAGATGTCCATCTTTCTGAGGGTGGACAGGAGAATCTGGTGATTAACAGTGTCAAAAGCAGCAGACAGGTCCAGCAAAATGAGTACTGAGGATTTTGAAGCTGCTCTTTCCAGTCGCAGGGCTTCAGTAACCGAGAGCAGGGCAGTCTCAGTTGAGTGGCCACTTTTGAAGCCAGATTGGTTGCTGTCCAGGAGGTTGTTCTGTACAAGAAACATAGAGAGCTGATTGAACACAGCTCGTTCGAGTGTCTTTGCAATGAATGGAAGAAGGGATAATGGTCTGTAGTTTTCTAGAAGTGCTGGATTTAGAGATGGTTTCTTCAGCAGTGGGCTTACCCGAGCCTGCTTAAATGCTGAGGGAAATGTTCCAGAGTGAAGAGAGGAGTTGATAATGTGAGTAAGTGAAGGTATGACTGAAGAAGAAATCGCTTGAAGGAGGTGAGTGGGGATCGGATCCAGTGGGCAAGTAGTAGGATGACTGGACAGAATAAGTTTGGAAACGTCCGTCTCTGAGAGTGGAGAGAAGGAGGAGAAAGCGTGAGCATTAGTCGTTGTGAAGTTATCCTCAGTCTGCGTGTGGAGAATTGGTCACTGATGGTTCTTGTCTTATTTGCGAAGAAAACTGCAAAGTTGTCAGCTGTAAGAGTCGATGGAGGAGGAGGTGGAGGCGGATTAAGAAGAGAAGAGAAGGTTTTGAAGAGTGTCCGGAGCGTCACAACAGTTGTTAATCTTGTCGTGGTAATATGATGTTTTAGCAGTGAAGACGTTTGCAGAGAAGGAAGAGAGGAGAGACTGATACACACTGAGGTCGGTAGAGTTTCTTGATTTATGCCATTTCCTCTCTGCAGCCCTGAGTTTAGAGCGATGTTCACGGAGTACATCGGACAGCCAGCGGGCAGATGGGGTGGTTGGTGCGTGCTGGTCTATACGACAGTGGGCAGAAGTTGTCCAAGCAAGAGGTTAGAGTGGAACAAAAAGTGTCCGTAGCACTGTTCGTGTCCAGAGCTGAAAACTGCGAGAGTGAAGGAAGTGAGGATGAAACCACAGAGGATAGGCGAGATGGAGAGAGTGAGCGTAGGTTTCTGTCGAAAGGTGACCCGCGTTGGAGCGTGTGCCGCTTCAGGAGTAAGTGTAATGGTTAGCAGTAATGAGGAAGTGGTCTGAGGTGTGCAGTGGAGAAACTAAAGAGTTGTCCACTGAGCAACAGCGCGTGTAGATGAGGTCCAGTTGGTTGCCCGATTTGTGAGTCGCTGTAGTAGAGACTCGCTTGAGATCAAATGAGGCCAAGCAGTACCAGAGGACCAAGCAGTACCAGAGGAGTACCATCTTCAGGATAGTTTGATAGCAGCACATCCAACTCCTCCAAGAAGTTTCCCAATTGACCTGGGGGACGGTAAATGACTACGAAGTGGATTTAAACAGGGTGGGTTACAGTAACAGCATGTGATTCAAATGAACCGTTACCTGTAGGTGGTGGTTGAAGATCAAATTTCCAATCTTTCGATATAAGGAGACCAGTACCTCCACCCCTCCCAGTCGTACGAGGGGTGTGGGAACAAGTGAAATGAGCAGAGAGGGCTGCGGGAGTGGCAGTGTCCTCAGGTTGATACAAGTCTCAGTCAGTGCCATGAGGCTGAGACCGGAATGAGTAGCAATAGAAGAAATGAAGTCTGCTTTGTTAACCGCGGACTGGCAGTTCCAGAGACCAACTGGAATAGAGAGCGTTGTAGTAGAGGTCAGAGGGACAGGCCTTTAGATTTGTCGGGCAGACCTTCCTTTGACGTACATAGCGTGATCTCCGAGTGTTTGGTAGTGATAGTAGAGATCTGAAAGCACATAGTGACTACAAGTGACCAAAAGAGGACAAGCTGCGGAAGAGCTGTACAAAGATTTAAGGGGAGAAAAGCAATACTCAAGTGCCCTGTCGGTGTCCTTGCTCGGTGGAGTCGCGCAGGTAGAGTCGATGGTCTTTACACTCGTCGGTCTTCACACGAGGAGGCTTCACACGAGGGCTGCCGCGACCGCTGCCGCGGTGACAACTACCACTTATATATTTGCCTGATTACCTGTGATTGAAGTCAGCTAGTCACGCCTCTCTATTTTAGCAGACCGAAACTGTCCAGTCCCGCGATAGGCAAACGCAAAACCAAACGCCACTTCACACGTATTTACCAGAGTAAAAAGACACACAGTAATTAAAGCAAAGTTTCCTTAGCAACGATGATCACGCAGTAGTCTAATGAGAAAACGAGGCAAAAACACTTACAAACTGCTGTCCTTATCTGTCGCTCGACTGTTGAGGCGGGAGGTTGTTTCCATAAATCTCGTTCCACTTGCTGGTGAACTCCTCATGCTTTGTGAAATTACAAGGTACAGCGGGCCTGCGGAGAGCATCATGAGCACAGCCGTCTGGATCACTTTAAAGATGTGGCTGTGAGTCGTAGTTGACCTTTGTCTCAACAGTGGTACATCGTCTTGGTTAAAGTATAAGTTAGGGTGAAGATTAGCGGCTTGGAGCTTACGTAGCTCTGGTGGCCTACTCGCTGTATTCTGGAATTGTCCAAAGTCACTAAAAATATCTTTCTCTGTGGCATTAAATACTTCAGGGAATGAAGCTCCCTTTGCTAGAAATAGAGACGCTGCAAAGGCCACCCTATGGACCTCCAAACCACTGGCCACCACATCTTCCCTTTGTTTGTTGGCTTTAGCACTCCACTCCCATGATTTAATCTGGTTTCCCTCTCCCCACTTCTTCTTCTCGTTCAATGGGAATGTTTTTCATGACAGAAATGATAATGGGTGCTTATTTCAGTTGTTACTGACTTGGACTCTGGTAAGTGTTTTCTTTCGCTTCCACAGTCTGATACACTGTTGAAAAACAGAAACAAAATATGAGTGAAATTCTTTTAATTGAACAGTATTAAAAATCAATTTGACATTATGACTGGGATAAGCGATTATCCAAAAAATTAAGGCTGCACAATAGATCAAAATGAAATCGCAATCACGATTAGGCAGAAGCTGTGATTGTCATGCGCATCTTTGAATGAAGAAGGGTTCTGTGATCAGCAGTAAATCTCCATCTGAAGGCCAGAGAAACTCTAAACACACCCCGCAGAAGAAACCCAGGAAGTCCCTATAGTGCTAGCTGAATAAACATAAGATTCACCGTGATTAATAAACACACGACTACGACAATATATGCTTTTTCTGAGTTCTTATTATACTACTAATACAAATTCTAATAATTTTCCTTCGCCACTATGCAACCCTCTTCGGACACCTTGGCAATTGAATCGCCATTGCTATAAAATATGTTGCTTGCCTTGTTCTGTGTAAGAAGCCACATCGTCTCACAGAAAGTGAAAGTGACAGTGAAAGTGACGTGACATACAGCCAAGTATGGTTACCCATACTCGGAATTCGTGCTCTGCTTTTAACCCATCCAAAGTGCACACACACAGCAGTGAACACACACACCGTGTGAACACACACCCGGAGCAGTGGGCAGCCATTTATGCTGCGGCGCCCGGGGAGCAGTTGGGGGTTCGGTGCCTTGCTCAAGGGCACCTCAGTCGTGGTATTGAGGGTGGAGAGAGCGCTATACATTCACTTCCCCCACATACAATTCACTCTGACCGTTAGGCCACGACTTCCCCCTTAAAGGATTCCCCCAGAAGGATTTATTTCAAACACTCGACTGACGTTATGAAGTGAGTTTGGAGTAAAAACATGTTATTAAATGTGGTATTTTCAGATGGAGCAGCATTTACTACACAGAGCCGTAGTTCACTGACAAGCTATGCAAACAGCTGTCATTATCGCGAATGATTTCTTCGATTTCATAATCATGCGATTATATCATCTGCAATTTTTTTGCGTAGCTTGTCAGTGACCTACGGCACTGTGTAGTAAATACTGCTCCATCTGAAGGATCATGATGGAGATTTACTACTAATCACAGAACCGGCTTTACTGACGAGATGTGCATGACAATCACAGTCGATTAATCATGCAGCCCTAGCCAAAATCATAAATAGCATATTTTATTTTACTTTAATGATTTATTCTTTCTTTCTGGAAATAAGGTTGTTACGATAACAAAAATGTTACATACCAGAGAAAATTTCACAATATCTCAGTAGGTAAAAGTCTTCAAATAATTATTGAATAAACAGTAATAACATTTGAGACAAACAACAAATGATATGAAAAATTCAATAAAATAAAGAAATAAATAGTATTTCAGGTAGGTTAATCTAAAAGTAGTATTCTGGTACTATACTAACTAATACTTTAGAAATTAAATAAATTTACAATAAAACAGAATAATTGTCTCTGTATAAATTAAAGCTATAGTGATGACACACATCTGAATTCCTCCTCACTTAAGATTGACTGTGTTGATGTGAATATTCTCAGCATTCTGACATATGTTTGTGTGCATTTGGCTGTTTAGGTGTACATCTGAGTTAAGCACAAATTATACTAAATGCATTCCTCTGGTTTTTTTTTTCTGGAAGTTCATGCACAGAAAGGCGTCTGTCAAACAGTGTGCAGTACTGACTTGAGTTCTCTTTCCCGGCTTAATGCACCTTAAATAACTCTTTAATATCAAACATGTCCTGCAGTCCTGTTAACCCTAACCAAACTGTAAGACTGCATTTACCAAAGTCACATTAACTTTCTACAAATTAGTATGAATGGTGTATGAAAAATGTATCTGTTTGAAAATGTTGTACTGGTTTGTCCTTTAAACCGGTGTAAGGTCAATGCCTAGGTTATGTCATCATTATACTATAAACTCAGTTCCTCCTCACTGCATGACTGCTGTGTGCACAGCTTCCCATTACAGCTGTCATTTATCTGAGCTGATGCTGAGACTCCTGACTACAGAAACCCACATCTCTACTCCCAAGGATCGATATTAGGAAGGGCTGAGGCTTATTTTAACAAAGTACCTGATCGCATCAATGCAGGATCTTGATTTTTCAGCACATTTCAGAACAGACTGTTTATGAACCATGGTGCAGGCCTGGCAAATGAAGCATCACTGACTGATGGGACAAACCCCTAGCAGCTAATTTCATTCTAATGCTTCATCCGCTGGAGTAAGCACTTTGGCACTCAGACATTCATAACTTTCATACTTATACATATATTCATATTTGTCCTAGGTGTCTAATGCTTAAACAGGTTGTTGTGTTTGTGCTTTTATATGGCTGTATTTCACTACTTTATAAAACAATAAAGACATTTGTTTTCCTGTTACAACCCCTCTTCCTTACTAAATGTGCTATTTTGTTGGCTAAAGTCACACAGGTGCTGACTGCGATCAGGTAATAATCTTCACACCTGCTGGCTACAATTAATTGTATGATAATTATTAACTGCTTCCTGCATTCACATTGTAACCATTTAAAGTGTACTCTTACACCTGTACCACTAATACAGTCTTTCTCTTAAACTATACCCACTGATCTGTAAATATAAAGACTGGCTGCTGACAGAATCACAAAGTGAAGCCGCTGCAGGACCTAAAACGACCTGATTCTCAGTCGCGCACCATCAGCTTCACCTTATCTGAAATGCACATGGGCTTTTTTCCACATGAAGAGTTTACTATCAACAATATTTCTCATACTCATTTTTCCACTGTGCTTGCAGTTTACATAGGAATTATGGGTTATATATAAACTCATCAATATTTTTGTATTTTTTTTTCCACTGTGCTTGCAGTTTACATAGGAATTATGGGTTATGTATAAACTGTTCAATAACTACTGTGCTTGCAGTTTACATAAGAATTATGGGTTATGTATAAACTGTTGAATTAATTATTAATTTTACCAATGTTTAAATCAGTATTTTAACTTCATAACCACAGCTGATAACTGTAAATGGCAAATTATGTTTAGCCTAAAGCATAAATCTGTCTTCAGATTTCAGAATCATTTGTAAATCTCTACTGACCTGATGTTCACTACTGTTATGAATATTAATGTAGCTTTCCCCAACTTTACAAATAATATTTACATGCACGTTTTCTCATTCAACTCAGATGACTTCAATATTCAAAAGAATGAGTGGGTATCATTTATGCTGCGCCGCCCGGGGAGCAGTTGGGGGTTAGTGTGAATAGCAATATGACAGCCGCAAATGTGACGTCATAAGCGATCCAGGTATTACAGATCAGTGGACCAAACTATTTTTGGCTTCATGTTAAAGGGGTCATATGATGTTGCTAAAAAGAACATTATTTTGTGTATTTGGTGTAATGAAATGTGTTTATGTGGTTTAAGGTTCAAAAAACACATTATTTTCCACATACGGAATATTATTGTTTCTCCTCTATGCCCCGCCCTCTGAAACACTTCGATTTTTACAAAACTCATTGGTCTGAAAAGCGAGGTGTGCTCTGATTGGCCAGCTATCCAGCGCATTGTAATTGAAAAAAAGTGAAAGTGATGTGACATACAGCCAAGTATGGTGACCCCTACTCAGAATTCGTGCTTTGCATTTAACCCATCCAAAGTGCACACACACAGCAGTGAACACACAACACCATGAACACACACCCGGAGCAGTGGGCATCATTTATGCTGCGGTGCCTGGGGAGCAGTTGGGGGGTTCGGTGCCTTGCTCAAGGGAACCTCAGTCGTGGTATTGCCGGCCAGAGACTCGAACCCACAACCTTAGGGTTAGGAGTCAAACTCCCTAACCAAAAGTCAAGCCCCTCAACATATACTGTTATACGAGCCATTTTAGGGGGTGTGGTTAACTCTTAACTTTGATAAAGAATATCTCTTCGGGTTTGGGCATGTCAGAACACAGGCATGACAGGACAAAAACAATTAAACCCATTACAAATTGGCGGATTCGACGAAGGAGCAACCACATGTGACAACCTCGGGCTGGACTCCGCTTCGTCCACGGTGAGCTCAAAGTTGATGTATTTCCTCAGCGACCAGCAGGGATCAGCTCTAGGCATGATGAAGCGGATATCGTGCTCTTTTGGAAGGCCAAACAATGTGAAACACACAGCGTCTCCATGAAATGGCGCCGGCAGCAACAGCGAGAATAAAAGGTACGCCTTCATTCTTTGCATAAACATTTGGGCGGCGTTATGCAAATCTTCCCACACAGTGACATAGAGAACTTTACACATCTTATAACGAGCCATTTTAGGGGGTGTGGTTAACTCTTAACTTTGATAAAGAATATCTCTTTGGGTTTGAGACTTTAGTCTTTGCAACTTTACAGATCTTCTTCATTCACCAAGAGCTTGTAACACTCCAAAGAGAAAGAAAAACTTGAAATCGCATCATATGACCACTTTAACATACTACTGCACAACACTAGTCAGAATCTAGATGCTCTAACTCTGCTTATTTCCTTTGTTGACAAACATAGCAGGGGGTTGTAAAAGTTCTCTTTTTTTACCATTAGACTGATGACGTTTTTTCATCTCACCATACCTACAGAATGAACCAGTCTAATGAATCCATATACAGCAGAACCACGTCACGGATCCTCAGGTGTGTGTTTACACCGAAAGCAGCTCACATCTGAGCATCACAGAATACACTCTACATCTGAGTGAGCAAAATGGACCTTGATGAAAATAATTGGACAAAGTCATGTCCTAACCCCTGTAACACTTACATGTGGCTGAGAGCTGATATCTGCCCACACAATAACGAGATGAGGAGGAATGATGTGCAATATCAGGTGTAAGTCACTAATCCAACTGGTGTGAGAAATCCGCCCTAGTTCTGTGTAATCCATCAGATGGAGCTGTCAGGTGCTGTGGCGCATCTGCTCTGCTCCATCACCAACAACACCACAGTCGATCCTCCATCGATCCCGAACCCTTCCGATCATAACACACAAACACACACATCATCTTCATCATCCTCATCATCACGGATCTGTGTGTCGGTCGCGCGCTGCAGACATGCAGAAACAGAGCGCGAGTTAATGGAAAGTTCCAGTAGAAATGAAGAAAAGGCACAATCCACGGCGTCCTGAATAACGGAGATTTGAGTGTCCGTCTCATAATCCTCAGAGATGACATTTATAGTGTGTTTGTCCGCACCCGTCCGCCAACGCGTGATTTCGTTGCGTAAAACGCGTCTGCGGCGCCGTTGATGACACTGACGTTACCATAGGGACCACTGATTGTAGAGGGCGCTCTCTCTCTCTCGCACACACAGACATACACACATTTACTTACCCAACATATTAGATAGACAGTTATACAAATCTGTCCCCAACATATGGAACAGGTCAAAGTTTGGAAACATTACTATTTTTAATGTTTTTGAAAGAAGTCTCTTCTGCTCATCAAGCCTGCTTTTATTTTAATCAAAAATACAGAAAAAACAGTAATATTGTGAAATATTATTACAACTTAAAATAATAGTTTTCTATTTGAATATACTTTAAAAAAAACTAATTTATTCCTGTGATGCAAAAAGCTGAATTTTCAGCATCATTACTCCAGCCTTCAGTGTCACATGTAACATCCAGACTATCACATGATCATTTAGAAATCATTCTAATATTCTGATTTATTATGAGTGTTGGAAACAGTTCTGCTGTCTAATATATTTGATGAATAAAAGGTTAAAAAGAACTGCATTTATTCAAAATAAAAAAAAAATTCTAATAATATATATTCTAATAATATATTTTCTTTACTATCACTTTTTATCAATTTAACACATCCTTGCTGAATAAAAAAATTGATTTTTTTTAAAAAAAAGAAAAAAAAAAGAAAAATTACTTACCGCAAATTACTGACCAGTAGTGTATATTGTTATTACAAAATATTTATATTTTAAAAACAACATAGCTTCTACTTTTTTTTTTTTTTACTTTTTATTCATCAAAGTATCCTAAAAAAGTATCACATGTTCTGAAAAAATATTAAGCAGCAGAACTGTTTCCAACTTTGATAATGAATCATCATATTAGAATGATTTCTAAAGGATCATGTGATAATGATCCTAAAAATTCAGCTTTGCATCACAGAAATAAATGATAATTTTAAAGTATAATAAATTTAAAAACAATTATTTAAAATTGTAATAATATATCACAATATTACATTTTTTTTTCTGTATTTTTGATCAAATGAATGCAGGCTTGATGAGCAGAAGAAACTTCTTTCAAAAACATTAAAAATAGTAATGTTTCCAAACTTTTGACCTGTACTGTACATACTGTAGATAGACAGTTATACAAATTTGTCCCCAACATATGGTTAAATAGGCACACACACACACACACACTTTTTTTTCTCCATTCTGTCTAGTTGGGGACACTTGATATCCAGTGATATCCTTGACTTGATTACACAGATACTATTTGAACTCTGAGCTGGATGATGACATCACTCTGGGCCACCAGGGGGCCCCCCAATAGTTTTTTTTTTTTTTTTACAATTAAATAACTTAAACAAGTGATATAAATGAATGAATGAATATGAATGAATAAATGAATAATTCAAGACAAGAAAATTCTGATTTGCTGACAACTGCTGCTGTGTCTGCTAGCATTTGAGTCATACGCAATTGCATAGACAACTCGCGTGCATTGACAATTCGCACCGAATTACGCACTGTAATAAATGATAAGCCATGTCACAAAAAAGGATGTATCCCTCTGGTGCCGAAAAGAGAAAGAAGAAAAGGACAGAGGAGGAGAAAAAAAGAGCAAGATAAAGGTATGTTTGCATGATTATTTACAGTATGTTTTGTGCAGCAGCAGCACAAATTGTTGCTCACGTCACTTGAGGTAGCAGCTAGTTATGACTCATGATCTTATATAAGCTTTGGAGTGCTGCTCAATTTTAGGGAGCTAGATCGAAAGGTCCGGAGGGAACAATGTGAGCTTCTTAGGGGGAAAACTCTCTTGTGGAGAGGAGGCTGATATTGATGGTAGCGCACTGGCTGTAGAGATTGAGAGTCTTCCTGAACTTCCCCAAACTATGATGACTGCCCTTGAGCTTCTCACATACCTCTCACAAAATGAGATGTGTGAGGTTTACCCAAATCTTTGGGTAGATCTCAGGATAGCCTGCACTCTGCCTGTGACAGTTGCCTCAGCAGAGAGGAGCTTTTCCAAGCTCAAATTGATTAAAATATACTTGAGATCATCAATGGCCCAGGAAAGACTAAGTGGACTTGCAGTTATTAGTATTAATAACAAAGTTGGCCAAGCAATACCATACAATGATGTCATCAGTGACTTTCCTTGCTGTTCTTATGTTTGCTTTCATTATATTTTGAGGTCATTGTTGTACAATTGTCATTGTTGAACCCTTGCTGTTCTTATGTTTGCTTTCATTATTTAACCCTTATGTGTTGTTGGGGACGTTTTCGTCCACTAGGGGGTAAAGTTGAGTCTTATTTTGGCCACACTTTCTCTGTGTTTTCAGCTAATGGAATGATTTTTGGTGACAAATCTTATTTTGACACATATTTTGGGAAAATGCTTTGGAAATTTTCAAAAACTTAATACACTGTGGGCAAATTCACTACCCTTTCGTTATGTTTCGCTGCGTGGATGAAAAACATCCACTAAATTTAAACTGCTGTAAAAAATGTATCAGATAAATATTGTTTTTTCTATTTTTTTTTTTTTCGCATAAATCTATTAATCAACCTCAGTCCTGATCAAAACTACCAAATGTTTAAAAAAAATCCAAGATTTTAACTCTTTAATTACCAAGTTCATAAATGATGTCACTGATTTGGGGAAAAAAACACAAAAAAATGACATTTTCAATATAAAAAGTGATTGTGGACTTGATATTTTTTTTTTACCTTTTATCACAGTCTTGGGCATGTCAAAGATTAATAACAACTTTGGCTTTGATGCATTGTTAGTTTTTTTTGCAGCATTAGATTTTAATTTTTTCTCCCTCATTTGTTGTTCGTGGCTGTTTTTGCCCCATTGACATCAAACAAAACAACAATTCATTATTGTGCAAAGCCATGACACCATATAATCATGCATTCTTGATTGTTTGTGGTTTTCCCTTTTGGTAAGAGTAAAATTTGTTATTTTTACAGTTGATCACTAGGTGGGACCATTAACCCTTTAGATAGGCCTGTGCAAAAAAGGGCTTAGTTTCTGGCTTGTATATGGAGTTATATGGAGTATGACAGCAAATTATAGTGTTTGTGTGTGTGTGAGATAATTGATTGCTTGGTGGTTTTCCCTGTTGGGAAGAGGTAAACATTTGTTATTTTTTACAGTTGATCACTAGGTGGGACCATTAACCCTTTAGATAGGCCTGTGCAAAAAAGGCTTAGTTTCTGGCTTATATATGGAGTTAATATGGAGTATAACAACAAAATTATAGTGGTGTGTGTGTGTTGTGTGGGTGTGTGTGTGTGTGTGTGTGTGTGTGTGTGTGTGTGTGTGTGTGTGAGAGAGAGAGAAAGAGAGAGTGTGAGAGAGACCTTTGTGCACCTTGATGTATCTGAAAAAATCCAAATATGCACCTCAGCTCTCAGAACTACATGGAGTATGCACCTGCTGCCTTTTGATGGTGAAAAGTACGGATGGCCTATGTGTGAAATGCTTGTCTTTTCTTAATGGTAAAGCCAGTTTAAAACCTTAAAGTCCTGTAAAAAAATCTACTTTGCATCAGATTAAAAAAAATAATGTATTATGAACCAAAATGCAATACCAACTTCAAATAAGCTGCAGCTCGCTGGAGGGGTCAAGCTGCATAATTCATTTCTAAAACTTTGGTACAAGTCAAGCCCTTTCTCGTGTTGCTTGCTGCTCTTCTCACCATCAAATGACCAGCAGAGATGGCTGCAAGTGTTTAAATCCACGTACTTTGCTTTTGTTTAGTCTATACTTATCATCACCATTAAAAGGCAGCAGGGTGCATAATTACACTTTTGTTTACTCCATGTAGTTCTGAGAGAGAGAGAGGTGTACATTTTGATTTTCTCAAATACATCAAGGTAAGAGCACAAAGGTCTCTCTCACACACACTCTCTCTCTCTCTCACACACACACAAATACACACACACAATATAATATGCTGTTATACTCCATATAGCTTCATATACAAGTCAGAAACTAAGCTTTTTTTTTTGCACAGGCCTATCTAAAGGGTTAATGGTCCAACCTAGTGATCAACTGTAAAAAATAACAAGTTACCTCTTCCCAACAGGGAAAACCACTACTCCATATAACTCTCTCACACACACACAAACACTATAATTTGCTGTTATACTCCATATAACTCCATATACAAGCCAGAAACTAACCCTTTTTTTGCACAGGCCTATCTAAAGGGTTAATGGTCCCACCTAGTGATCAACTGTAAAAATAACAAATTTGACCTCTTACCAAAAGGGAAAACCACAAACAATCAAGAATGCATGATTATATGGTGTCATGGCTTTGCAATCAAAAAATGTCATTATAATGGAAGTCACTGGGGCAAAAACAGCCACGAACAACAAATGAGGGAGAAAAAAATTAAAATCTAATGCTGCACAAAAACTAACAATGCATCAAAGCCAAAGTTGTTACTAATCTTGACATGCCCAAGACTGTGATAAAAAGGTAAAAAAAAAAATCCAGTCCCAATCACTTTTATATTGAAAATATGTCATTTTGTGTTTTTTTTTTTCCCCCAATCAGTGACATCATTTATGAACTTGGTAATTAAAGAGTTAAAATCTTGGATTTTTTTTTAAACATTTGGTAGTTTTGATCAGGACTGAGGTTGATTAATAGATTTATGCAAAAAAATTAGAAAAAAATATTTATCTAATACATTTTTTACAGCAGTTTAATTTAGTGGATGTTTTCATCCACGAACATAACGAAAGGGTAGTGAATTTGAACAATGCACAAGGGTTAAGTATCTATTTTTGATTATATTAATGTTCGTCTATTTTGGTTTTATTTAAAAGATTGCACATTTAATGCACATTTGCATTTGCACATTTGCAAATTATTAATTTCATATTTTGTGACAGTTTGTATTCAGAAGTTTAAGAGTAAAGTATTTTATTTAAGTATCGATTTTTTTATTATTTATTTTGTATTAATATATAACCTCACTGTATTAATTTATAATGTAACATTATAGTGTGACATTTGTGTCAATAATCTTCAAGCACAGGTGACTCCGCGTGGTGGTGGTGAGGGGGGGTGCCCCCAAATCAAATTCTGCTTATCCTTTTTCATTAATTACACTATTTAACAATTTGAACTGAACTGAGCGGGATGATGACATCACTGAATTCAATCATGAACTGCCTCTAACTGAAAATTAAATGTTTACTATTGTCCTTTTTCATTATTGACACTATTTTCCTATTTAATATGGTAAAGCTGCTTTGACACAATCTGTATTGTTAAAAGCACTGTATAAATAAAGCTGACTTGACTTTCTTTGGTCATTTGTGTTTGTGTGCTGGAAGAGAAATATAAACATATTGAACATCAACAGAACAGACTGCATATGCTTATTAAAATATCATCACGAGCGGGACATCTTGGCTCCTCTTTGCACTTTATTATTTTCTCTCTGATCAGTCCTGTTCTGCAAGCTCTCTTGTGTTTTCTGCTCTTATTGTACTCTTATCGTCTCAGCACGTCTGCGTTGTGACAGACAGTTGAGAGTGAAAAGGTGTTGCTGATTTCTGTGCAGTTATTATGCTGGTTTATGAGTTTCATGTATTAATCAAATAATCCAGAGCCTGATATTCTTTTAAAGGGACTTCAGGACAAAAAAAATTCACACTTAGATCACACAAAAACCAAAAATTAAACCATTTACCAACCACCCCTCTTACTGAACTTACTCCACAAAAAAAACATACTTTCCCCTTTCCTCTAGGTGAACTGTCCCTTTAATAGTGCTGTTAACTGTGTTTTAATGGTCAACTTTACTTTAGATGTTTTACCTAAAAAAAAAAAATAATAAAAAAAAAATAAACACAAATGTCAATTGGTGATGTACAGTAAAAGTATAGCACTGTAAATGATAGATTCATGGACAGAATAAAGAGACGTCTGCAATCTAAGCACAGATCGACACTGTTCAGATCTCTTCTTAAACTCTAAAGCAGGCTCTGTTTCAGTGGACATAAGCAAACACTTTAACCTATGTATACCAGTGTTAATATAATGTTGTCTAGAAGAAACCATTCCAAAAAAGAAAGAATCATTTTTCTGATGTCTGATGAAATATGACTTCGGTGAAATCACAGAGTAAGGATGTCCAGCAAAAGCATAAGCGCACGTGCTGTCGTGCCAGGACTGAGTGTGTTTCTCTCTTGTGGTTTAAACCAGACTAAAACCGTCTTCATGCTCTTGCTTTCTTGATGGAAAGATTCCAGAAACCACGAACATTAGATGGAACAAGTCTTAGGACGGTACAAGCATGCTTAAATGTGTGTGTGTACACTTGGATGGGTTAAATGCAGAGCACAAATTCCAAGTATGGGACACCATCACTTCACGCCACACGTCACTTCACTTATAAGACTGATTGCTATTTATGAATCTGATTCATTCAGGGAAGAGAATATCTGATATTTATGTTATGTGATCATTTGAAAACAGCAGACTCTATGAGCCAAGAATATGTGTTGGACAAAAGATTGATCTACTGGAGAGCAATAAAAAAATAAAGAAAAAAGAAAAAAAGTAAATATGAACTTCTGCCTCCAAAAAGGTTCAAAGTTGGACTTACAGGTTCTGTAACGAGCCTTTAGCAAATTGGTGGTTCCTTGGAAGCTTTCTTGTGGTAAAGGGTTCACATTAGAAGCTGCCCTAATGCCAAAGTTCCTTTATGAAACTCTTCTACATGTACAGCAGGAACACTTCAAACAAACAGAAGAACTGTACATTCACTCCAAACTGCAATTTCAAATTATCTGATATTATTAACTTAAAATAAAAGTTCATTTCCAGCACCACCAGCGGTGATTCAAGAAAAAGAGCATCAACATGATGAGAGCAGACCTGTGTAATCCAGCAGCGCTGACCCCGTGACCTCCAGTGACCCCCGGGGACCTCACACTGACAGAGCAAGCTCAAGTCCTTCATTACAGTTACTTCAGCGATGGACAGGCATGCAGACTCTGAAGTGACAATGATTGGTCATAATTATACATGATAAGGCTTTTAATGAATTACAGCTCCACAAAAAAGTGCCAAACATGGAATTCTTTATTGACTGTAATTGTTTTTGGCAGAATTTTGCTGTTCATGACAGGCCCTTTATAAATATGTGGACAGGAGACAAACATGTTTGGCTAAAGAAACGGACACATCTTACATCACTAACATCTAATCAATGTCTACGAATGACAAACATCTGGGATGGAAAATAAAAAAAGACTGAATCTTTCATCAAAAGCAGCAGTCTATTATAAATCTCAACAAATGCCTTTCTAACCAGTCTACTCTTCCGTGATCCTGATGTGAGGGAAGGACACAGAACGAGAGAGAGACAAAGAAACGGTTAATGAACACAGCAGAAATATTAAGACAAGTTACGTGTTAAAACATGAGAATCCCTATAATAACAGCAGGCATCATGAAGGGAATGTGAAGGCAAAGTCAGCAACGTGACTCCATTACCGACACTCGTCAGTGTTGTGTAAGTCAGACTAGTGTTGTCACGGTACCAAAATGTCAGTATTCAGGACCGATACCAGTGAAAATCCACGGTTCTCGGTACCAATTTCGGTACCAAAGCAAAACACAAAAACATGCTAATTAAAAAAATTGACTACTTTCATTTAATTCAAACTGTGTACATATTTAATTTTTAAAGGGCTTTTGAAAACATTTAGAGTTATTCAGCGAAGAATAACATCTGAGTTAGCTAAAAAAAAAAAAAACCCAGAACTGCTTTTCTGACAGATATGACACAATGTTAACCATTTTTCATTCTCTAAAACGCATATTTTAGATTCATAATTCATTTAAAAGCCACTTGTGTGTAAAAATAGTAAATAGCATCATGTCCTCTTGTTTTTTTAACCTAATAAAAGTTATAGGAGCATTAAATAGTTAATAAAGAAACTTCATTCTAATACTCATTATATTTATAGTAGTTATAATTCATTATACGATTAACTACTCTAATAACAGCATTCATTTCAATCCGACATTCAAATTACAATATTTAATATTCATAACAGAAGCGGTATTTCCCACAGCCTTCCACTTTATTTTTGGCGGCATATATATGCAAATTCATTTTCTGCCAGCAGGAGGCGCTTGTAGAGCACGAGAGAGGTTTCCTCAGTAACAGCTGTAATCAGATAAGCGCTCCTTTCCTTGATTCCTCCTTTTGATGTAGTCATGTCTCACTGCTTTTATGAAGAGAACACATCTGTGCACCTTTCAGATAGCGCATCAAGGAACGGGTTGACTGGTTACTCGGTACCACCGGTACTTGAAAAAAGCTGGTACCGAAATGTTTTCATTTTTTTAGTACCGACTTGGTACCGAAGTACCGGGTCACTCACATATAAAACTTCAGACACTCGTCAGTGTTCTTGTGTAAGGACAGCTTTGGCTCGATGTGTGTCTGAGATCAGATGAAGAGCATCTAAAGATCGCTCCGTTCATCACAGCACACGTTTCCTCACACACTTACATGGTTTACAGTGATTCACTGGAGTTTTGAGAATCTAAATAAAAGTTCTGCATCTTTCATTTTTTGTGAACTCAACGGTTTCTGAGTATATTCTGGTAATCAATGCTGAGAACAGCTGACATATAAAGCCTTACATCTGTAAAACACATACACTGAGCCTATCTGCTGTTTAATGTTAAATGTAGCACCTACAGAAGGAACGCCCATGATGTTTTCTCCAGGATTGAGACTATTAAAAAAAAAAAACACTGAACGTGAAGCTGCTGTGTGTGAATGTGTTCAGTGCTTATGATAAAACCCAAGCCTTCCTTCATCATTTCACAGAGAAATAAACACTCGCTGCTAGAACAGCTTCACTAGACGTCTACTTTCTGTGAGATCACATCTGTGTGGCAAGCAGGAGAAAAGCATTCATGTGCGCTCATTATGATTTGATAACGTAACAAATCTCATGTAAAACAATCCTCCGGAGATCAAGTCTCTGATGAAACAATAACTGCACTTTCTCATCCAAAACAAACAAAAAGAGCGAACAGGAAGCGTGTCCAGTGAGAGATCGATCATTTAGCACGTCTCAGCTGCAGTCCACGCATGATTTAAAGTGACGATAGAGAACAGCTCATAAGGGCACATTATTACAGTAATGATTATTAATTTTAAGCACAAAGACCTTCCACTTCAGAACAGTCAGTGTTTGCGTCTGTGTGCTTTTGTAACTCAGTACAGTCACATGTGGAGCTCCAAGACTGGTCCTGAAGTTTTCACAAACAAGACTTTGACATTTATGGAAATTATGAAAATAAAGAGTTCGAAAACAGACAATCCAATGAAATCCAGTGAGGAGATTCTAGGCCTTGGTTTCCTCTTCCGAGGCCTTCGTTTCTCGTTAATCCACCTTTTTTTCAGTCATACTCTTCTGCTCGATCTTCTCTCTGTCCTCATCCTCCTCTCCCTCTGCTCCAGCCGTCAGCTGCTGCTGCTCTTCCTCCTCACCCTCGTCTTCCTCCTCATCCGTGAAGCCGTCTCTCTTCATCAGCTCCGTGTCGTCGTCAGACTCAGCCGTGCAGATGCCGTAGCACATGAGGCTGATGACGCCTAGCGGCAGACCGAAGAGAAAGCAGCCGAGCAGCGGAGAGCTGAGTAACACACACAGAAGAACAGAGAGAGACCATCAGAGTAACATACACACACACACACACACACACACACACACACACACACACACATCTATCTGCTCATTATTAAAGTACACATCACACACTGACAAGCCGTTAATGTTTCATCAATCATGAGTTCCTGTGATCTGGAATGTATATTTAACACAGAAGGCTCTCACAGCATAAAACAGTCCTGATAATTCAATAACAGTAATAACACACACATTCAGCATCAGCTCATATTAAGGATCTGAACCGATCAATACTTTAATCTTAAAACGTTTCTGTTTTCATCTTCAACAATCAATATCTTCATGATCAGACCCACAATTATATGAAAACAGACATTCTCTTAAAATGTTCTATTATTTCTTGTCATATTGTTGATAATGAACAGACTGAGGACTAAGAAGAAGATGGAGGTCTAATGTAAAGATGAATGAGGGGTTAATGTCTTGGGACACCTGAGGTGTGTGTTTAAGGAATAATCAGGTTTTGGTTATGTTTAAGGTGTATGATCTGGCACGTCAATCCTTTGCTGTGGATCTGAGTTCATCTGATCATCAGTGTGAAAGCAGTTTTACAAATCCCAGAGTATGATACAGTATGCATTTGCTATGGCTGTTTATCTCTAAATAAAACACTGAAGCAGCAGCTCATATTCTTCACATCTCTGAAGTGCATTGTGGGAAAAATGAAACATCACTGAATCTAGAGTCTCCTCTTGAGTCACATTAGCTACAGGAGTAAATAAACTCAGACTCAAGTCAGCATTAGTCTGATCTTTGGTTTTTGTTCTAGCAGAAATGCAAACAGCTACAACAGTTTAATTAAAGGGAGGAACATGATTTCTTCAGTACATGAACATCTGTTTACCAAACATTACATATTCAATAATGATTGATTTAGGTTTGTTTTTCTGAACTCTGCTCACCATTACGGTGGATCTGGCATCGTACGCCACGCGCTTGATCCTCTGGAAGATCCCGTCTCCTCCGAACGCCTGTCGGGAAACACAGGACCGAGTCGGATCAAGAGAAAGTCCAGCTGCGTCTGATTCAGACAGTGATTCTGCTGTCGCTAAAACCATTAAAAGGGTCATATGACGTTGCTAAAAAGAGCACTATCTTGTGTATAATTTTATTTGTTGTAATGAAATGTGTTTATGCGGTTTAAGGTTCAAAAAACACATTATTTTCCACATACTGTACATTATTGTTTCTCATCTATGCCCCGCCTTCTGAAACGCCTCGATTTTTCCAAAGCTCATCGGTCTGGAAGTGAGGTGTGCTGTGATTGGCCAGCTATCTAGTATGTTGTGATTGGCTGAATACCTCAAGCATGTGACGGAAATTTTACGGAAACTTACTTTGATGCTGTGTCCCCCCACGAGACGAGACAAAACCAGTAAAACCCATTACAAACGAGGCATTTGCTGCATCCAGTGGGGACATAATTACTGATTATAATGACTTATACTGTTTTTTTTTATACTGATGTTGTGTTACGTATCGCGCTGTGTAAACATAAAACCATGTCTGCATTTGTGATCGGAGAAACAAGAAACAACAAGTGCTACTCTACTGCTCAGAACTCGTGTTTGAATCATCAGTAACAAATTCTTTAAATGTGAAAAGTACTTACAGGCTGTGAGTCAGAAGCACCAGACTGTCCTTGTAAAGTTGGATTTGCCGCACTTTATAGAAACAGACACTGTATTGTAGTCTACTCTCACAGGAAACAGTCCTCTGTAAAATGAGCTGCACACATCTGAATATTTGGGCTGAACTGTTCTGGAACAGTGTTGTAAATACAACTTAACCACTGATTTCTAGTCGTGCCCTCTTTTGTAAGAACAAAGTAGATTTGCTTTCACAACGAAACGCACAGCGTCTCCACGACGTGGCGGCAACAACAATACTACAGCAAGAATCAAATGTTACTCCTTTCTTTGCGTCAACATTTGGGCGGCGTTATGCAAATCTTACCACATAGTGACGTAGAGATGTGGGGGTGTGTTTAAACGAGGCGTTTTAGGGGGGGTGGTCAACTCTTAACTTTTATAAAGAATATCTCTTTGGGTTTGAGACTTTAGTATTTGCAACTTTACAGATATCCTCCACACACAAAAAGAGCTTGTAACACTCCAAAGACACAGGAAAAATTTAAATTGCATCATATGACCCCTTTAAATCTCCTGTGTGTGGCACGTAGCATCCAAACAGAAACATTTACAGAAGGTGCTTGATCTCATGCAGCTGTAAAAACCAGATCATTTGAGTACTTTGTGTCTAAAGAGACGTGATCGGTCGGTGTTTGAGTGTAAGTGATTGAGGTACCGGAGCGCTGCCGTCCAGAACGCTGCTGAAGAAGCGCAGCAGCTGCTCCAGATCCTCCACAGGCTCCGCCGGAACGAAGTACTGCTCGTTTGAGGTGTTGAGGATGATGATGCTGGGCACAGACACCTCGCTGCGGAGGAAGAGCACTCAATCATTCACAGCGTAGGACTAAATCATCAGAACACTAGTATTCTCAGCATAAAAAAAGGTTATAATATTCTGCAGTATTTCATCAGTAAAAAACATCATACAACACCAAAAAACAATCATTCTACCTAAAACTGTAATAATACAGTGAGATGCTCACACCAAATGTTGATTTCATTTAGTTAATTGATAAAGAAACTATATTTATGACATTATTTTTGACAGCATCCTCATTTTACAGGATTTTTACACAAGTGCCTAAAACACACAGTTCTTCTGGACTGAGTCTGTCTCAGTTTGTTCTGTTTCTTCATGATGATCAGGACACACTCACCCCATTATCTGTTTTGTTCTGTCTCTTCAAAATGATTCAGTCACAACTCAACCCCATTATCAGGCTGTTGATATAGATGCCCAGAAACACAAAACACAGAAAGATGGAAGTCCCTGCAGGACAGCATGAGAGAGCTCTTCTGATCAATTACAGAAACACAAAGCAAAGACAGAAACAAAACAAAAAACAGACCATCAAACAGACATTTACTATATAAACAAAAAAAAAAACATAGCATATAACAAACAGTAAAAACCCAAAGAGCTTGTCTAGGACCAGGAAAAATTTGACAAGCTCATAGATTATACTCTAGATAAGTGCTGTGTGACTTAGGATGATCACGAGAACAGAAAATTGACAGAATATGCTGTGATCTCATTCAGACTGCAAAACCAACTCCATGTGTGTACTTTGAAAGAGAAACGTAACAGGCTCGAGTCAGTGTTTGAAATTAGTGTAAAAACAGATTGAGGTCTAACCGTGGAAGTCAGCTGCTGAAGAAGCTACAGCGCTTGCTACAGTCTATGGAAACTGCTCGTTTGAGGGTGAGAATGATGTGGGCACAGGAAAAACACTCAATCATTCAGCAGCGTAGGACTAAATCATCAGAACAATGTTTAAAGTGGTTACTGTAGTGTGTCAGTAGGAAATAATCAGTTTACATTTCCAAACATTCATTTTTGCCATTAATTTAATAATACAGTGGATGCTCACACCAAAATGTTGATTTTCATTTAGTTAAATAAAGAAACTATATTTATGACATTATTTTCCACATCTAACATCATTTTTACACAAATTTCACAAAAGCTCCTAAAAGTACTGTAGTTTTTGAGGAAGGTTTCTTGAAGCGTCTTGAAGCACACAGTACTACACAACTCATCCTGACTTAATCTTTCTCAGTTTGTTCTGTTTCTTCATGATGATCAGGACACACTCACCCCATTATCAGGCTGTTGATATAGTCGTTCCCGTCCATGTGGCCAAACTGGAAGTCCCTGCAGGACAGCATGAGAGAGCTCTTCTGATCATTACAGAAACACCGAGCACAGACAGAAAGAGCGGCTGGTGTTGCCCGGACTGTGTTTCATACGTGCTCTAATTCTACCTTGCTAATAAAAGCAAATAACTCTAGAAATAAATGACAAGCTTCTAGATATACTCTAGATAAGTGCTAATGACTCACACAGATGAAAAATACACACACCAAAAGATATACTCTAGATAAGTGCTAATGACTCGTGCGGATGATCACGTGACACAGCTGAAATATATCTTGGCTAATATAATGCTTCAAAAAAACTCCAAAAAACTCCATAAAGAAAATGAAAAAAAAATCAAGAATGAACTATATAAAATGACAAATATAGATAATACTACAATGCAAGTATAATAAGTATTTGTAAGTATATATAAAGGATGTCTGTATGATTACATGTACACTTACAGTTTATATTACAATGCAAGTTTGTTCAGTATTTGTAATGCATGCAGCATGTAGTAATATGATGACGTGATCACACATGGAAAACTCATGTGGGGTAATTCTTGTGGTTTTTCATTTCCTTGGGTAAAAACAATAATATGTAATCTCAGGAAACTGTAAGTAGAAGCTCAGAATAAAGATTATGAAGCAGAAGAACAGCAGATATGATATGCTGATCTACAGCAGCTGGTGACTCTCACCTGTTGAACTGATCTCTGTGTTCAGCAGCAACTCTCTGGATCAGACCTTTCAACCTGAACCAACACGGATGGGTTAAGCACAGAAGAAAACACTGACATCACAGCGTCACATGACACACAAACCATCTCTTTACCTGCCGCTTCGCTCGGTCGGATCTTTCTCATCAGTGACGGCGATCGCCACCAGTTTACCTGAGAGACAGAGAAAGAGAACAGTTCCTGATCAAGAAGAGAAAGAGAAAAGAGGCTAACAATAATTCACACTCTTCAGAAATCCAGTCTAAGCTGTGAGTTTGTGTAATGGTCAATATGTTTCATGATAGTAGATAGTAGTTTCATATGGAAAGCTCACAAATCTGCGTAAAGCTGGGGACACACTACATGACTAGAGGAAACATGCTAAGACTGAACTCAACACACTTAAAGACTGTTTCATCGTGCGCAGTCAGAGAGGAGCTCAAACCTAATGACTGAGTCAGTCCATGACACCACACACTGCACGACTGCGGGTCATGACTGGACAAATTCTGCAGAACCAAAATACACAAAACACTCTCAAACACTGCAGCATCTACCCACACTCCCGCCCCACCAGAGACAACACTGCAGACACCACCGGTGCTTTTACCTGTGTTTGTGCTTAAAATAACAGAAAACATTAGTTTTTGGGGGGTTACACTTTATTTTGATAGACCACTTCAGACATTCTACTAACTATAATTAACTTCACAACTACATGTCTACTAACTCTCAGAGTAGATTGTTAGGTGAGGTTTAGGGTTAGTAGAATAAGTTGACATATACTGGCAAAGTTTCTCACAGTCAATATGTTGTGGACCCATCAAAATAAAGTGTTAGAAGATATTAAGCAGACGGTCTACTAATACTCTGATGACTGCTAGTGGACATGTAGATTACTGTTAGTAGCATGTCTAAAGTGGACGATCAAAATAAAGTGTTATGGTTTTTTTCTGCTATGTTGGTGTTGTTCCTAATAAATGTCTTGAATATGTTTTACATGAAGTCCAATGCCTCTCTTTCTTTTTGGAATGAATGCTTGCGTAGACACATTTCATTACCTAGGTCTATGTCTTTTCTGTTCCCTTAATTATAACATTTCCAGCGCTATTATTAAATGTTTAGTCAAAAATATATTAATTTTCTCATGTATGTCTAAAATATTTTTTTTCCATCATATTCATGATTTATTTATTTATGAAGAAAATTTATTAGCCTAGCCTATTTGTTATTAAGTTCATTTAAAAATCTCCATAACAAATTGAAGTTAAAATTTAAGAAAAATGGAATTAGCCTGTAGTCTATAAATAGGCCTATAGACTAATTCTATTTTTCTTAACTTTTATTAGACTGTAGATTAAAATAAAAGAATTCTTGATAATCGTTAAAATGGGAGAAATCACTAACAAAATTTTGGCTAATCGACTGCAGAAAAAAAACTAAACCATTTAATTTGCAGTAAACTTATGAAATAAAAGACAAGAAATAAATCAACAAATCAAATAAATAAGACATGAACAATCAAAATATATATTTTTTTGTAATCAAGAAAAAAACATTACAAAAATGACTGCTGAATGATGTTTGACAGTGAATGTTTCTCCACTGCATAGCCGCAGACAATCACTGATGTCATTCGCAAATATTAAACGTTTAAAAAAAGTCTTTGTGAAAACGACTGGTTATTTGAATTAAGATTATAATCTTTGGACACCACACACTATGTGACTTTTTCTGCTGACTGCAAACAGCGACTGAGCCCTGTGTTCTCAGCTTAACAGAAACCAACACATGATGGGAAATAACAATCATTTCCAAAGTATGTTCACAAATGTGTTTGCTTTAGGGTTGAGCTTCCATCCTGCACAGGCTGCTCAGTATTTAGTTGAATATGTCAGAGCTGTATTACCTGTCTCTCCCAGCTCATAGAGCGTGAACCCATCGATGGGCAGGTAACTCTGGAAGCGCTCTCGGTTCACCCAGGACGACAAGCTGCCGTCTTCATACTCTGAAACACAACAACCATCTCACTACAGCAACAGAAAGCAAGCCATATACATCTGTGAACAATGCACTGGTCCAGCACTGCACACACGTTCATTAGGTGTTGATTCACGGTTTCTTCACGTACCATCGTATGTGAAATAGGTTCCATCTTTGAAGACGACCACTGAAGGCAATTCATGCAAAGCCACAGACTGCAGCAGAACAACGTATTTCAGTCAGATTTCATGTGATTGTTTAAAACACAGCAGACTGGATGAGTCAAACTGCAAGCAAAAGAGTCTGAAAATGATTCACCTCACCTCTGGTAAGACGTCTTCAGACGCAGAGAAGAAATATGTGTACACAATGAGCTCCGACGCCACGTCAGTGTACTTCTCCTGAAATCACACAACAGCGAAATGTACTCCAGTAATGAAAGAGTTAAAGGGGTGTGTGTGTGTAGAGAGAGAAAAAAGAATTAATGAAAATGAGCACAACAACAAAAACACTAAAGTTTACGGACAAAAAATTAAAAGCATAAAGATAAGTGATTGCAGATTCTCGCCCCATCAGCAGTTCTGACTGCTCTGTAATAAACAGACACTTGTGCAGATGTTGTGAGGAAGTTTATATGGCTGTGCCTCCATCCGGGTTCATGAGGAACTGCAGGGACTGGGAGTTGATGGAAAGCTTATAATGAAACTGTGATATGGGTTGGTGTGATTGTCAGGAGTCTGATGAGCTGAATAAACAAGAATTAAAAATCAATCAATAAACAAGAACTTAAAACAAATTAACTTACTTTCTGTGTTTTTGCTCAATTATACAAACAAAAAAAGAACCAATCAAATAACCGCTTTCCTTCTCGGTTTCCTTACTGAATGAAACCACATTTCTGAACGAATCAACCGATTAAACAAATCATCTTAACAAACAACTCTTAATTGTATGTTAACAAAATTATTTAAAACATTACTCACTGGTGGATTGTTTTATATATAAAAGTATCACTGCATTTTTCCAAACATTTCTTAATTGTATGTTAACAAAATTATTTAAAACATTAATCTTGCAGTGTAAATGCATTAATGGCTCTCAGCTTCATCACACAGTCTGTGTAAATACATCTAATGCCACTTCAGAAGCAGCTCCTGTGTTTCCTGCAGTGGAAAGATGGAGTTTGATAACGATGATACGGATTTCAGATTTTTTTGTTGTAATCTCGGACACACTTTGAATGGCGCAGATTAATAAACATATGAAATCTGTTTGTTTGAAGACTCAGTGTCAGCACACACACATTATGACATTTAATAAAGTTAGGGGAAAAAATGCTTATTAATAAACATATCAAATCTTCATCACACAAACACTCACATTCAAAACACACACATTCTTAGTTAAGTGTAGATATGAAGACAGATTGAGCAGCTCTAGCTCACTTTCAGAGGAGACTCGCCTCCGACATACAGAAACAACACACTGAATATCTTCAAGACGTGCTCAAACATCTGTCTGCTGGGCAGCGACCGCACGGCTGGCCTGAAACACACATACACGCACACACACACACACACGCACATACACACGCACGCACACACACACACACACAATCATCAGAAAATGACTTTCCTATCCTAACCCAGCAGAGTGCAGCTTTCACTTGCTCCCAGTTCACCTCCATACACTAGGGCTGCACGATATTGGGAAAAAATGACATTGCGATATTTTATTTTTCTGCGATATATATTGCGATATGAAATCGAATCTAATTTTTTTCTTACAAACAAAAATGGGGTGAGCACACTTACATTCTCGTTTAAATGATTTAAACATCAGAGTTTTTTAAATTAGAGTAAGTTATTTGTTTGTAACTTTAGGATATGGTTTTGAATTGTTTACATATTAACTAACATGACTTACCACGCAATTTTTCCAAACTATATTCTATTAATCTTTGTTTAAAAAGTTTATAAAAAACATTAGCTGTTCATTGGTTGGTAAATGTTACTTCACAGTGCATTGTTAAATAATTTAACAAATACTGTACAACTTTTGATTTCAACAATGAAGGCTATAGCCTAAATGTTAAAATTAACAAAGTTGTAGAAGTGCAGTTTAGTAATAGTAAATGTTAAATAATGTAGTTAACGATAGTTTAATAAATAGAACATTATTGTAACAGTGTTACAGATTTTTTTATACACCAATTCATGAATCTTGTGAGTTCAGTGTTGGACAGAACTAAAGGAATCATTAGTTCGCGAAATCAGACGTGTACGGCACACGTTGTGTAATTATCTCGGCAGTTTAGGATATCGCTTAAGATTTGACAACACAGAAAACTCATTTCATCACTGTGTTTTTTTTTTTTTGTGTTTGCACTACACCATCATGTCAATTGATTTTGATTAATATGCGCGAGGGAGAGAGAGAGCAAGACAGCGCTCTGTTGTTTGAAGACGGTGAGAATGCGCGCGGCGCGCAGGGCATACAGAAACACTCTCTCTCTCTCTGCTCATTCTCTGCTCATTACTTAGCCCCTGTTAAAATGACAGGACTTAAAAAAAAAAAAAATGATAAACTTTCACTCTATGATGGTTAAGTTGTGCAATTAATCCGCGAATCACATTCGTCAAGGGCCGGGGTGCAGCTGGCCCGTACGGGTTAACTAATACGCATCAACTATGACAGACTACATCGCACATCCTGCTTGTGACTATCGTGGACCCACACTGTTTATAAAGATACAGTGAGACATCGTGCAGCCCTACCATACACTACTAAAGCATGCACTGTTTTTGCAGATAAAGCATGTGCAGCAGGAGAGCAGGGAGGTTTTGGAGTAAACTATCACATCATAAGTGTGCCGTGAAACGCTGCGAGAATCTGTGGGTTATTCATCTCAACACGCTGTGATGTGGAACACACTCCTTCCTCTCTCAGACACTACTTAGGGAGGAGAGCATGTGAATTGGGACACAGGGACTTTTCTAGTAATCCTGATGCTCTTTATCAGCTGTTTATTATTACAATATACTGAGAAAACTGATATACATGTAGTGTTTACTGCACTGCTACTCTCTACACACTTTCACTTTACTAAGGCCATATTCACAAGACTTTTACATAATAAGACGTTAACTTTAAAAAGGTAGTAGTATTTAATACAATCATTTTGTTTAATGTGACCAGTTATAGAGGTGAGACTCTGGTGCAAAAACATGTTGTAGGAAACAACGCACAGGTGGTTTATAACCGTAGATAAAATGACTTCCAATAGCTTTTAAAGCTTAACAAGGTTTGGAGAAGGTTGAAAATTCAGAAATATAGCTTTAGTTTCAACAGTATCAGAATTAAATTCTCACCCAGCCACTCTGTTGGCAAACTCAATAATTCCATCTTTCTTTCTCCCTCCCAATTAAATACAAGCCACCCCCCCATCCAGACATAGAGAAACAAATCAATATAATCAAATCAAGGCAAAAATACAGAACAATTCCATGAATCTCTGACTAAATCATACACCATATGAACACGTGATGCCTCAACATACATCTAAAACATGTCATTCACACCTATAGTGGGTATAAAAGTCTACAAACCCCTGCTGAAACTGCAGCTTTTTCAGACGCAAAACTGAAAGCAAAGTCATGTCAGATGCTTTTAGACCTCTAACATAATACTGAACACAAGAAAACAAACAAACAGAAACACCGAACCCTAATCCAAACGTCATCATTTAACTATTTTTTTATTATTATAATTATTATTATTTATATTAATCAGTGATTCAGTTTAATAATTGGCAGATGTTTTGATAGACAAACTTCAACTGAGTCTATTCAAAATAGTGAAAGTGCATTTGCATACATAAAGAAATATTGTCTGTTTACTGTGTGTTCACATTATTTTAACAGTATATGTAACTGTATAATTTATAAATACTATCGATGATCAACCCTCTATTGTCATGTGAATGATACAATAAGTTATCGCCCAGCAACCGGTGTTGTGAAACAGCCAACAGGAGCATTTACTACGGTAACAGAAGCACACAAGACTATTCCAGAGTCCTCCAGAGAGAGAGGAGTCAAGGACTGATCCAGCAACACATCCACAGACCTGAGGTTAGGACTGACAGATATCAACCCAGCATGTCCACCAAAGCAGTCATTTAGCTTATCAAAAAAATATATACAATTATATAAATGCACTTTTCACATTTGCACATTTTCTTATGAGAGGGACTCTGTCCTTCATTAGGAGAATTAGCCTCATGAGGAATTTCATCAACACCTCGGTCCCCAGACTCAACGCCTGCGTCTGACGGGATTCACTGAGGAACACACACACACACACACACACACACACACACACACACACACCCAGGCAGAGACCACAGATTATACTGACTAATAGTACACAAATTATCAGTGGCCATAACAGACAATGGCCTTTTATAAGTCATCGATTTCTACCTTCTTGTGAGCCTCTTTTATTTTAAGACCACAAAAGGAGAAACTCCATAATGAGAGTGAATCACAGAACGATCCCACATTTCACAACAGTTCTGGAGGTAAACGGCAGGGTTTGGTGAGAAACAAACCACAGTCAGTCAGCAAGAGTCCAGACGGAGTCAGCGCCGCTCAAACCTGTGTTTTCTGCTTCATCATGACTGTGTTTCCTGAGCGAAGAGCCACGAGATCCCAAACACTCCCATTTATTCATTTATGGCACACGCATCTTGATTCTTCATGTAAACAGTGTTGTCTAATGACTGGATTGCATCTAGTTTACTTTTTGGTGAGGCGACAGATTTGTTTCAAAACAAAGTTGGCCATGGTAATGAATATTTAACTGGTTGAAATTTGTTATCAGTGATCATTTGTTTAATGATTTTTGGAAATAAAAGATCTCTTTCAGTGAAAAGATATCTACAGTAAAGATTTAAAATAGATGACTGGTGCAAATCTATTTGTGCTTTGTGTCAGAAATATAACATCAGTTCCTTGTCAGGGATTTGTCATCTGGTGCAGAAACGTGTCCAATCAGGACTGACCATTATTCTACACGCTTTCTTAAGATCAGTTAGTCACCAGACAGTTTGGTCAGTGCACGACTAGCTGATTTCATCTGCACACGTGTATTAGCATGAGAGGAGCGCTGGAGAAAGACTCACAGTTTAATGGTGGGATATCCTCGCACGCCGAAGTCCGACGCCACACCTGCGACACACACATGAACACACTCACATCACCATCAGCAGCAGAGAGAAGCCCAGTCTAGTGTTGTATCAGATCACGATACACCATATCATCATGTAGTTAATGTGATCACAGTTATTCAAAGAGTGAGTAAATTATATAGAGAAAACAAGCAAATGACATTATAACCGACTTCAATGATTAATAACTATTTAAGCTTTAATATAGTTATTTCAAGCACAGTATGTTTGATTACTTCATAAAGACACAAGTGTGACTGCACAAAGACCTTGTATTCATTGCTGGTTCTGACCTGAATATGCAGTGGCGTCCATCTTTCCGACTCGGACCGGTGACCCCGAGCGGGTCAGCTCCGCTCCCACCTCCTGCCAGACCGGCTCCAGCTTCTTACAGTATCCACACCACGGAGCATAAAACTACAGCACAGCATAAAGACCAATCACACACACACAAACACACAGACACACACATATAGACAAACACACACACACACACACACACACACACACACACACATAGACAAACACACACACACATATAGACAAACACACACACACACACACACACACACACACATATAGACAAACACACACACACACACACATATAGACAAACACACACACACACACACACACACACACACACAGATAGACACACACACACATACATATAGACAAACACACACACACACACACAGACACACACAGACACACACATATAGACAAACACACACACACACACACACACACACACACACAGACACACACATTTACATTAGATCATGTGTGTTTGACTCACATCCACCAGCCAAACGTCCTCCATCCTGCTGTCTTTAAACCTGAACAAGGAAGAAAAACAAACAGGATTTGCATTTCCTGAAGTTAACCACAGCATGAGAACAGCCCCAGAAGAAGACAGTGCTTCCCGAGCGGTCAGGACTGAAGATCTGCTGTGTTTATATCTAGATATCTGTACGCAACATTTACACATTCATTGTTTCAATGGATGCTGAAACATTCAATATAGATATAATGACAGTGAGAATAATTTAAATCATGATAATCAAGCAAAAATACTGATATAAATTTACAGTGGAGTGATAAAGCAGCATAACATACAGCAAACACAGAAGCAGAGGTTTTCTCTAATGAGAGCAGAGTGAGCTCACCACAAAATTTATATATTATGCAAACATGTTAAAGATTTGAATCTATTTTTTTTTTAATTAAAATGATCTATTTATTTTATTACATCCATTTTTCATCAAATAAAGATGATCGTCCCATTCAGTGCAAATGAATCATCTCATCCTTCAACTTTCACTCGAACAGAACAGGTTTTAAACTCATGTACTGAAGAATACTCGTCAGTACAGTAAAGAAAACTACTTGTCAAGTGATTTCATGAGGTTGAATCAAAACATACAGCACTGTAATAATAGGCTTCATGTCCGAATTAAGCACTGAAGAACAGTCAGGTTTCTAAGAGCAATACGTGATTATCAGTAAATGATGAACACACACAGGCCAGTGCTTCATATTCAGCCCTGCAGCTGTCAGATACTGCATGAATATGAATATGAATGATATGAACATAAACAAAACAAACCAACTCAAAGCATCGGATCCACACATCCACAACTAACCCAAACTGAGCCGCAACTCCACAAAACACTGTACACATTATGACAATGACTCCGAGAGAATATATTAAAGGAGAAGGAATATCTTACGTGTCATCGAGGTCCTGCACCAAAGCAAACGCGGAACTGAAGAGAAGAGAAGAGAAAGCTGCAAACACACACAATCACAGCATCAGACGCCGATCAGATTCATGATGACTGACTGATATAAAGAGGTGTAAAAGCTGTAAAGAGTCTGTACCCGCTCTGAGCAGCGCCATAGCTCCGGATCAGAAGCGCATCAACAGGAAACGCGAACAGCAGCAGCGGCGCATGCGCAGTGACGCCATGCGCTTCCAGTCAAAAGCTGAAGCTGCGTCCGACTCGCTCTCGTTCCCTATATAGTGGATGACACACAGCACACTACATTCATGGATAAAAGTTTTGGCAGTGACATAAATTTTGTGTTTTGCAAAGTTTGCTGCTTAAGCTGTTGTGGTGTTTATTCACATTGTGGTAACACTTTAGAATACTGTTTCTTATGTACTGCATAATGAATTATTGAAGAATTAACAGGTAATTATTCATTAACACTTAACTCACTACTGTTAACTACTAAGATGTGTTAACTACTCAGTATGTAATACAATTTTATGATTGTGCTAAGTAACAGTAAGCTAATCAATAACTAATATATTCTGTCAGACCTCCTGAAGAACTACTATTAATTATCTACTAGTTAAGGTTCAAGAAAAATAACTATGAAGTAACTTCATTCCACGAAACTGGTACGATTTGAGTCCCTCTGACCTTTTTAAGGGTATTTTATCTATTGGGTGACCAAAATCTATTTTTAAAAGCTTTTTGTATTAATTGAAATGTCTCCTTTAATAAGGTTTAAAAACATATTAGTTATTAGTTATATATTAATTAGCTAACTGTTACTTAGCACAATCATAAAATTGTATTACATTCTGATTAGTTAACACATCTTCCTTAGTAGTTAACAGTAGTGAGTTAAGTGTTAATGAATAATCACCTGTTAGTTCTTCAATAATTCCTTATTAGTTATGCAGTAAGAAACAGTATTCTAAAGGTGTTACCAATTGCTAAAAGCTTCATTAGCCAACAATGAACTTTTCACCTCCAAAGAAACACGTGCAGCCATCATCACTTTTCATCAAAATGGCCTCACATGCAAGGAAACTGCTACAAAGAATATTGCAACTGAACGAACCATTTACTGGATCATCAAGAACTTCAAGGAGAGAGGTTCAACTGCAGTGAAGAAGTCTTCAGGAACGTCCCAGACCTCCCGTGTCCAGCAAGAAACAGGACCGTCCCCTCCTGAGGTGTCAGCTACGGAACAGGAACGTCTCCTCCTGAGGAGTCAGCTACAGAACAGGGACTGATTTTTAACAAAAAGGAGTAAAAAAACACTCCCAACCATAGTACTCATCTAAGCAATGGTTACCTCCATAGAAACACATGCAAAGAATCACTTCAAATTAATGAAACCTCCAAAGCAAAAACCACCTCCATAGAAACACGTGCAGCCATCATCGCGCTTTTCATCAAAATGGCCTCACATGCAAGGAACTGCTGCAAAGAATATTGCACCTGAAAGAACCATTTACTGGATCATCAAGAACTTCAAGGAGAGAGGTTCAACTGCAGTGAAGAAGTCTTCAGGATGTCCCACAGTGTCCAGCAAGCGCCAGGACCGTCTCCTCCTGAGGACTCAGCTACAGAACACGACTGTCTCCTCCTGAGGACTCAGCTACGTAACAGGACCGTCTCCTCCTGAGGAGTCAGAACAGGACCATGCAGCCATCATGGCTTTTCATCAAAATGGCCTCACATGGAAGGAAACTGCTACAAAGAATATTGCACCTGAAGGAACCATTTACTGGATCATCAAGAACTTCAAGGAGAGAGGTTCAACTGCAGTGAAGAAGTCTTCAGGATGTCCCAGAGTGTCCAGCAAGTGCCAGGACCATCTGCTCCTGAGGACTCAGCTACAGAACAGGACTGTCTCCTCCTGAGGACTCAGCTTTGGAACAGGACTGTCTCCTCCTGAGGACTCAGCTACGGAACAGGACCATCTCCTATAAAAGGAGGGAAGAAGCGCTTCCAATTATTGTGTTCTTGTTAGCAATGGTTACCTCCAAAGAAACACGTGCAGCCATCATCGCTTTTCATCAAAATGGCCTCACATGCAAGGAAACTGCTACAAAGAATGTTGCACCTGAAAGAACCGTTTACTGGACCGTCTCCTACTGAGGACTCAGCTACTGAACAGGACTGTCTCCTCCTGAGGACTCAGCTATGGAACAGGACCGTCTCCTCCCGAGGAGTCAGCTATGGAACAGGACCGTCTCCTCCTGAGGAGTCAGAACAGCATTGTCTGCTCCGGAGGAGTCAGAACAGGACCGTCTCCTCCTGAGGACTCAGCTATGGAACAGGACCTTCTCCTGAGGAGACAGCTATGGAACAGGGCCGTCTCCTCCTGAGGAGTCAGAACAGGACCGTCTCCTCCTGAGGAGTCAGCTCAGAACAGGATTGTCTCCTCCTGAGGACTCAGCTGTGGAGAGGAGTCAGCTCCTCCTGAGGACTCAGCTTTGGAACAGGACTGTCTCCTCCCGAGGAGTCAGCTACAGAACAGGACCGTCTCCTCCTGAGGAGTCAGAACAGGACCGTCTCCTCCTGAGGACTCAGCTATGGAACAGGACCTTCTCCTCCTGAGGAGTCAGAACAGCATTGTCTGCTCCTGAGGAGTCAGAACAGGGCCGTCTCCTCCTGAGGAGTCAGCTCAGAACAGGATTGTCTCCTCCTGAGGACTCAGCTGTGGAACAGGATCGTCTCCTCCTGAGGACTCAGCTGTGGAACAGGACCGTCTCCTCCTGAGGACTCAGCTACAGAACAGGACCGTCTCCTCCCGAGGAGTCAGCTATGGAACAGAACAGGACTGTCTCCTCCTGAGGAGTCAGAACAGGACCGTCTCCTCCTGAGGACTCAGCTACAGAATCGTGTCTCCAGCAGTGCAGAGCTTGCTCAGGAATGGCAGCAGGTTGGTGTGAGAGCATTTGCACACACAGTGAGGCCAAGACTTTTGGATAACGGCCTGGTGTCAAGAAGAGCAGCAAAGAAGCCACTTCTCTCAAAGAAAAACGTCAAGGACAGACTAAAATTCTGCAGGAAGTACTACGATTGGACAGCAGAAGACTGGTGCAAAGTTATCTTCTTTGAAGCTCCCTTCTGACAGTTTGGGACATCTGGAAAATCGACTGTTCAGAGAAGAAAAGGTGAACGCTACCATGAGTTCTGTGTTGTGCCAACAGTGAAGCATCCTGAGACCATCCATGTGTGGGGTTGCTTTTCAACCAAGGGAGTGGCACTCTCATAATTCTGCCCAAAAATACTGCCATGAATAAAGAATGGTATCAAGACATCCTGCGAGAGCAACTTCTTCCAATGATCCATGAGCAATTTGGTGATGATCCGTGCATTTTCCAGCATGATGGAGCACCATGTCACAAAGATTGAAAAAGAAGTGGCTCGAAGATTATTACATTGAAATTTTGGATCCGTGGCCAGGCAACTGCCCGGATATAAATCCCATAGAGAACCTGTGGTCACTCCTCAAAAGATGAGTGGACAAGCAGAAGCCCACAAATTGTGATCAACTATGAAGACTAATAAGGCAAGAATGGATGGCCATCAGTCAGGATTTGGCTCAGAAGCTAATATCCAGCATGCCAGAGCGAATTGCAGAGGTTATGAAGAACAAGTGTCAACACTGTAAATATTGACTCATTATATTTTTTTGCCAATAAAAGCCTTTAAACTTATGATATGCTTATTGTTTTTCAGTATACCATAGAAACATGTTGAAAAATAATTGACAAATACTGAAGCAGCAAACTTTGTAAACCACAATTTGTCACTGCCAAAACATTTCCATTCGGACCATTCAGACACTGATGTAAATAAATTCGCCAAAGTTTCATATTCATAGAATGCAGTGGTCTGACTCCAAAACAACAACTTCCTAACTTATCTCTCTTAAAAGTAATGTTTTAAACAAGTGTAAAAGGTACATCACACATAATATTGTTGCATAAATTGTAACACTTTTATCATCGCATTGTACTTTGTAACTTATATTATTTTTTCTTTTGAGTAGACTAAACTTCTCACTGTAAAACAAACAAAAAGTTTCTACTATGCCCCAATAGTATGTTATTGTTTTGTGAAGAAAAATACATACTTTTGAGAGTGTAGCAGATAAGTGAGCAAGTTTTGGGACTCAGGCCCTGTTCAAAATGGCACCCTAACCTGAAAGTCGCTCTTCATTTGCATAAAGTTGAAGAATTGAAGAATTGTGAACTTTGTGGCATCGCTGGACACGCCCAGCAGTCTTAATATAGGGAGATGAGAGGGTCTGTATTACTTACTATTGCACAAAGTGTAACGGCTAACTTGGATCATGTGTGCCATAATAACCAATCACATTACAGCATTGACGTCATTGAATTTCAGACAGAGGCCCTGTCACAAATGGCACCCTAAACCCTCACAGTCTTCCTCTGATTCCGCACTTTTGTGAAGTAATGCCGCTTTGACTGTCGAGTAGAAGTCCGCTGCAGAGCTTGCCCCAGTGCAAACTCTGCAGAAGTGTGGATCGAGGGTGCACTCGTAAAACAACATGTTTAGATCTAATAAACATGTTGTTGGTTTAGATGCAGTGATATGTTTATTTAGCTCTTCCTGTCCTATAGTTGTAAAGCACTACAGTTTATCTTTGGGGACGATGAATGAAACTACTACAAGACGATGCAGATCCTATATTTGTTATTGTATTTCTGATGTTATCTATTTTACCACCTGAGGCTTTACAGGCCTTTAAACAATAAAAAATTATTTGTGGATGAGTGTTTTTGTTGAATAGTGTTGAATGTGATAAATGTCTAAAAACAGGTCAAATATAAAAATGTGGGAATATGAAAAACCTGAGGCTTTACAGGCCTTTAAAGTTTGGCATTTAAAGAGTAATGACTTAAAAGTTTAACCCAGTCCATATCAGCTTACTAATTTGTCCATGTCATGTTAATTTGTCTACTTTCAGAAATAAATGTATGCTGTATATCTGATATTTTATGTTAAGCTGTGAAATATGCATGATGTGTGAAGTGAGCTGTGATAGTTTGTGTTTATAGTGATGTGCACTAGAGGTCAGCAGTGTTATTCAGACGAGGATCTCTAACATGTCTGCCATCATTCACTGCATGCGTTTACTATCAGAATCATTAGAATGAGCTTTATAAATATCAGAATCAGAGCTTTATTTGTCAAGTGTGTGCAAACACACAGGAAATTTGTTGTGGTTTCCAGGAGCTCTGGGTACATATATACATATATAACATAAGAGTATAAAAAGAGCATTTTAATAAAAGTATGAAAACTAAATCAATTATAAACAAATAAGTAATACATATCAAGATCAGTAGGTTTATGTACTGACGTGTGCATTTATGTACTGTATGTAATGCATTAACCAGGAGCAGTTCATTGTTTTCTCTCTTTCCTCTTTTATTGCTCCTTTCTTTTTTATTTCTTTTTGGTCATTTATTTTGATTCATTGTTCTGCTAAACCCCTTTTGTGACTACGAGAATTTAGAAAAAGAGGTAAAAGAGGGAATAGTTGTAAACCATCATGACTTTTTGTACAGTGAAAGCAGCATCTCCCTCATTATAAGAATCTGATATGTGGCTCGTCTCAATGTTAGAACATCATGTAAACAGGAGGTTACTCACATATTCTCTTTTCCTCACAATAGACTCTTGAATAATTGATTTTTGTTGAGTGTACTTTTTTCTCTGAGAACAAAAGCATTTTCACCAACATAAGGAGAACTAAAATGGTGTTATGACAGTATGTTTATCTCATGTGAGTCTTTCCTTAGGACTCCTTTTAAAAATGTTAAATATGATAATTGATTTTAATTGCAGAACTGCATGCATGATTTTCCACATCTATAGTTCCACATCCTCATAGTGAATTTTTTTTTTCTCTTTGGACACCCAAAAGATTTTATGATTTACAGAGGCAAAAATAAGTTTGTGAACCCTTGAAACTTGTGAAATATTGAACATATCTGGATATAGGCATTGATTACTCATGACTCCAGACAAACCCAATCTGCATATGAAACATGAGGGTTAAAAATGGGCTGATCTTGCCATTGTTGATGCAACTCCTGAGCTCTGAAAGCTCGAATGAGTTCACGTTTGTGTGTGACACAGACAGTCTGCTGTCGTCAGATGCTGCGCTGGATTTAACAGGACAGAACAAAATAAAACAATAACCGTCAAGAAAAGCGTTTCACATCAGATTTTATTCTGAACAATTCAGATGCCAATCAGACAAGAGAAATGATTGTGAGGTTTCTGCAGAAATCAGGTGATGAATTATTTGATGGTTTCTTTGATGTTGAGCTGATGTCAAGCTGGTTTGATTAGTTGTTTTTCAGTGGAGGACAGTGACCCACTTTTGCACTAAAACAAAAGCTCACCTTCCTGCTAAATGCCAAGGGTAACAAACCTTTGCTGCTTTCTCATCCTTTGGGATTTAAAATATATGCTCTAATTAAGCAGAAATGCCACTAACAGCCAAACAGCAGGATCATAGCTAATTAACAACTGAGGGCAATTTTGCCTTATTCATTTTTTACAGAGTTTCTCAGTAATGGCAAGTGCTGTACTGGAGCTTAGGATGGAGCTGCTTTTTGTCCTGGAGAGCCTCAGCACAGCAGTTCAGTCTCGGGTTCGGTGCTGGAGCATCCAGCACAGGTTTGAGAACCAGCAGCCATCAAACACAGATAACTGATTTCTGACAAAACAAAACAAATGAGTGTAGACTGATGTTAGTGACCACAAATCCCTTAACTCAGTAGCCAGAGGCTAGTTAGCATAAAAAAATTATTTGTTAAATAGAAGGTACAAAACCAATAACAACAATCACAAAAAAAAACTTCAAGACTCTGAACAATAATGAGTTCTAAACTTTGAACCAAACCATTAAAAACAACACAAGATTGAAGGTAGTTACCCAATTTTATCTTGCACAAAAAAAAAAAAAAAAAAAAAAAAAACCTCACTGCATTCTTGAGACCATTAAGACTTTGACATTTTCTGATTACAGAGTTTAATTATCATTACTTTCAAAGATGATTCTCATTTGTTATACAGTATTACTGTACCACAATAAAAATGATTTATCTATGAAAAACAGCATAAATTCACAGCAATGCAAGAACCACAATGTGCCGTATGAATATTTATTGTGTGAATCATCTATATAAGGTGCAGGTCACCATCTTAACTAGCAGAACAACCTCAACAGAGAATAAAAAGTTTCTATATCAAAAATGTTTCTTGCATAATTGCTCATCAAAATCTTGTTTAACAAGTCTCTGTTAGTCTCATTTTATTTTTATTTTTTATTTTGCCTTTATTTAACAAGGAGAGAACCTCACTGAGATTAAAAATCTCTTTTACAGGAGTGTCCTGGCCAAGATAGGCGGCCCAGTTATATAAATACACATATGACAAACAACAATACGTAACAACAGTAAGATATCAATAAATTACAGCACTAGAAGCATTTTCAAATCATTAAATCATTTTCCACTGCACACAAAAGTGTTTTAAAATTACTAAAAGGCACCAACTGATTTAGATGGTTAATAATGGGAATGCAATGAATAGTTACCAATTACCTTTTGATGGTGCAGCATATTCAAAAGCAATTTTACCTAGATTAGTTCGAGCTGAAGGTACATGAAGATTATAATAATACTGGGAATGCAATGAATAGTTACCAACTACCTTTTGTTGAATCAAACAACAGAGATAAGATCCGAGAATAAGATAAGATAAGACAATCCGAGCAGCTGAGTCCTTAGCCATCTTCAAGAATTGGCTTAAAACACATCTCTTCCATCTTTATTTGACCCTTTAACTTTTGCACTCACTATTCTTATTCTATTTAAAAAAAAAAAAAAAAAAAAAAAAAAAACTCTAACTACCTTTCTAATCTTTTTGTATTCTATCTATTTTCTTTTTATGCAGGCAAAAGCCTGGGGCACCCCCCTACGTGTGCTGTGTTTAAGCTAACTGAGACTTGTTATAGCACTTATATATCATTGCTCTTTTATTGTTTTTGATTGCTTCCATTGTCCTCATTTGTAAGTCGCTTTGGATAAAAGCGTCTGCTAAATGACTAAATGACTAAATGTAAACGTATAAGATGACAAAAAAAAACATAATTGTTTTGTAAATCAATAAGTACCAATGCATTTCCTTCAAACAGCAAGTGAAGACCAGGCAACTCTATTATATAATGTACAGTGATGTGTAGAAAATTTACAATCTGTAATAAACCTTAAGGCACCGTGATACACAGCTTCCAGGGAGACAAGAAGATAAGAAGAGGCATGCTGATATACTACATCCCCGTAGTCAAGAATTGGTAAAAAAGTTCCAGACACAAGCTTCTAACTTGCGTTGAATAATATCAAATGCTGATTGTAAATCATCCAGAGCTTGTTGTTGTGTAAGAGCAGAACAATAGATGACAGGGTCGCCTGCATAAAAGTGGAACCTTGCTTTTTCAATATTTACTTCTAGACAATTTATTTATATAGTAAATAATAATGGCCCCAATACAGATCCTTGGGTACTCCCGTACCCACTTTCATTAAGTCTGATTTGATACCTTCCACTTGCACACATTGAATTTTTCCCTTTAAATAAGCATTAAACCATGAGACTACATTGTCTGATAGGCCAACACTTCTAAGCCTATCTAACAAAATCTCATGGTCCACTGTATCAAATGCTTTAGTTAAATAAATAAAAAGACATGCACAGTGGTATTTTTCATCTAGGGACACCACAAGGTCATTTAAGACTTTTAAAACAGCCATAATGGTGCTGTGTTTTTACGAAATCCTGATTGGTTGATAGACCAAAGTTTATTGAATAAAACTTTCCAAAAGTTTTGACAAGATACATAGCTTGTTTGATAAGGAAAGATTGAACAGATATGTCAATGGTGGTGAAATAATATTAGCATCTAATTTTAGAAACAATGGTTCAATAAAATCAGGACCTGACGATTTATTGACATCTAGGTCTTGTAATGCAGAGCAGACATCAAAAGTAGTAATGTGACTAAAAACGAACTCTGTTGTCCATAGATGCTGCTCTGCATTACAAAATTAAGTTACAGTGGTTTAATTATTAGTCTGAAACAATGACCCAGATGCAGTAAAGTCGCTATTAAAACAATTAAGCATTTGTGATTTATCCACTGTTTTAATACCATCTTTTGTTAAGCAATGGGGAAGACCTGAAAAAGATCTATTACCAGTCAGGAACTTTATGTTTTTCCAGAACTTATTAGCATTTGCTTATATTTTTGTTTTATCAAGAAAATACTGTGCTTTTGCCTTTCTAATAATAACTGTACATTTGTTACGAAGCTGTTTAAAATACAACCAATCAGGATTTAAGTCGGTTTGTCTTGCCTTAGCCCATGCAGCAAATCCCACTCATGTTGGACCAGGATTATCCCAACATTTAACTCTATGTATTTTCACGAGTTCACATTTACTTATAATTAGAGT